>NC_057810.1:375486273-375762553 GCF_018294505.1 Triticum aestivum | reverse complement strand
GGGGGAGGAAGGTCGTTTCTGTTTTGTTCCTGCTCCACTGCTCCAGATTAAACATGCAGAGGAAAGAGACGAGCACGTCCATGCGCCTGGGCTTGATGTGTGATAGCTAGATGGGGAGCTCCTATTGCGCGCCTTCAGCACCAAGGAACAAAACCGGCGCTCACAGGCGCGTCTGCGAGGGCCGGCCCAAAGAACAGAGCATACGCGTAAAAAATCAGCAGAAATTGGCTGTCAAGAGGATTCAAACTCGCGTCGATGCTCTACGATCTACCTGTTTGTTACTCTTCACAGCGCGAAATCTATAAGAACTAAATAGTAGATGCACTATTTATTGCCCATTATAAACATGTTCACATATTTGAAAAGAATTTTACGAACATGCTAAAAAAGTTCACCAAAATGGAGAAAGTTCATGAATTCAAAACAAGTTCGTTTTTTCAACAAGTTAAATGAGAAAATGCAAATACAAAAACAGTTTATGAATTTGAGAAACAATTGGATTTTTTTGGTGAGTTTGAATAAAAGATCATCGATTTTTAAAAAAGTTCAACGGATTTTAAAAAAGTTCATCGAGTTTGATTTTTTTTATCAAATTTGAAAAAGTTCAACGGATTTAGAAAAAGTTCATCAAATTTGAAAAAATGTTCACCGGATTTGAAAAAAATTCATCGAATCTTAAAAAAGTCCATCGAATCTGAAAATAAGTTCATCAACTTTGGAAAAAGTTCATCGAATTTAAAAAAAAGTTCATCGGATTTGGAAGAAGTTTAATGGATTTGAAAAAGTTCATCAAATCTGGAATAAGTTCATCGAATTAAAAAGTCCAACGGATTTGGAAAAAGCTCATCACATTTGAAAAAAGTTCATTGAATCTGAAAATAAGTTCATCAAATCTGGAAAAAGTTTATCGAATTTGCAAATATGTTCATCAATTTTGAAAATAATCATTGAGTTTGAAAAAAAATCCATCGTATTTCAAACAATATTCTACGATCTTTCTAAAAAACAATAAAAAGATCATTGATTTTGAAAAACACACAAAATTCAAATAAAACACACATTTAAAAAAATAACAAAAGAACAAAGAACAAAGAATAAAGAAAACCGAATAAAACCGCACCGAAAAATGACCCTGAACAAGAAAAAAATGGTTTGGGAAGCTTCTGAAAGTTTCCCAAAACCGGTGGAGTTCCCGCGACCGAGGAGTGAAATAAAAAGAGGAAAAGAAGTTAGGAAAACAATAGTAGTTCACTGGGGTAGTGTCTGCCGTCGTTGGCGAGAAGCAGGAGACCTCGAGTTCGAACTCTTGCGGTGCGCCATATTTTTTGAGCTTTTAAACAGAAAAAACTATACGTGGGCCGGCCCAGTTGCAAGCGCTGCAGGCGCTGGTTTGCAGAAACAGTAATAACCGGCGCCTGCAGCGCCAAATAAGGATTGCCCGCTAGATGGGCTTTCGTGGAAAAAATTACTAGGCCCAAGGAGCAACAGAAGGAAAATAATTTTTGAAGAGAGGTGGGCTTGAATGGCTGTGCTCCTGCTGGACACGTGCACTGAGCGAATCATAGCTCAGGATGAGATGAGTTGGACTAGTAGGTTTAATTAGTAGAACAGATAAATTACCAAAAAGTTTAACTAACTCCAGAAATAAAAAATGTTCACATATACGAAGTTACTACTTAGAGCCTAGAAACAATACTTTCATAACGTGATAAAATTAGTTTTGTGCACAAACTTGGGGTTTTATGAACACCCAAAATGACAAAAAAAATATTAGATATTTCCAACAATAGTTTTGGGGAAGTCATATTATCTCCTCTCATATTTTCTTATTAAATCATTTATTGGAAATATTTAAGTAGTCTCTAAAAGCAAATAAGCTCCATCTTACAAAGAACCTCCAAATATCAAATAAATTCTTTATGAAATATTTTTACACCACAATTGAGAAAGTCATTTTATTCTCACTCGTTTATTTGAATGTGGTTACAAAATATTTCAAAAAGTTAAAAAATAAATGGAATGAAAATTTGAATAAACTTTCCAGCCATAGTTTTCTTTATTGGATAAAAATGTTATCCAACTTTTATAACATGGTTTGAAAGTTTTAACAAGGCCCCCAAAAAATTTAATTTACCCTTAAAAGTATAGCAATTCACTTTTTAATATCTTATTAAGATTCAAAAATTTGGAAAATTTTGGGATGTTACAAACTACCTCCCTTAAAAGAAATCTCGTCCTCGAGATTTGGAGAGGCTAGCAAGAAATGGGTTATGGTTGGATTATCCTGGGTTACTTCCCAGGGTTTTGTTTTTGGCATAACATCTGCAGGTTAGGAATATATCCTTTTGCTTCCCATCTTGAGAGGATGTCTTCTATTAATATTATTTCTTGCCTTCCAGTTCTTCGGCATGCCTATGTTTGAGACTTTTGGCACCATTCTGGAGTCTCTGCTGATTTGTCGAATCACCCAATTGTGCTTCCAAGGTGTTCGGGTGCTACCACCCTTAAGAACAAACTTGTGGGGTTCCACAACCTCTGCGTTCCCTGATGGTTCTTCATCAAGTTCTACGGTTCAGTACTGATACAAGTCCTCCTCAGAATCCTTTTTTTCCCTAAGCTAACTATTGAGACTCTCATGGTGGTCGAATTGAATATCTTCCAAATGGAACTCCTCGAAGATCTTCGGGTTTACTCCTCACCCTTTAGCCTACGCTAGGGACGATTGCCTATTTCCAGGGGTAATACGTCTTACCATTCTATGGTTTTAGGCTTGTCGTACCGGCACTCTAGTAGGGTTTTAAGTCTCTGTGATTTACCAATCACACATAGGAAAGTATATAATAAGAGTCTCCGGTATGGGGGCCAATCCATCCCGTACTCGAATCATTACTTCATATGTAGACGGGTGAATCGCGTATTCTAACACTCAGTCTTTCTCACTCCTCTTAAAGAGGTCTTCACCTGCAAAGCTATAAAACATCGTTGTGTGGCGATTACCCTACGTAGGTTGCGTTAAACTTGCATCCGTAAAATAATGGAATTCTTCAGATCCTCACTTGTTTTCTTTGGATCCCGTATGACAAGACGAGATTGAAAATTGAACTATTCACAAGTAACTGACATTTTGGGGGTTCATTGATGGCCATACGCATCTTCCATCAAGTGTTAGCCTCTCTGATGAAATTCCTAGAAGCATACTTCACCTTCTTACTTGGTTTCACCTTGGCATCTCCCATTACTCTTTCAATATTCTGAATCCATTCTTTTGCTCCTGAATGTGTCACTGGTCCCATGAAAACAATTTCATCCATCTATGGGTTTAAGGTTTTATCAGCGAAGAAACAGAGCTATAGAGAAAGAGAGATGGATACACACACAACAATCAATAAACACTTCATATCTTAACGTTTATAATGGGCTCGTTTACTACGGTTTTGTCGTGAAGTCCTCGATCCTTTAGTTCTTGAAAGTCTTTGGTGCGGGACACTTTACTCGTATGAAGGTCTTCCATTAATCATCTGTAACTTGCACCTCTCAAGGTAGAATAAATAATACAAACCTACGGAGTTTGTATCCTAATAACGCAAGATTTTTTTTCCACAACTCAAATGACCTCCAAATTTAAATCAATGGCGAAGAACTCCAACAAAACTCCAGATTTCACTCATACATTTCATTCAAATAATTCCTATGGTACCCTCATCAACATGAGTTGGCATGGTCGGGTACACTACTCGCACTCTTTCGTATATTCCACAACTCTCATGGTGGGCATGTATATTATTTGAATCGTGTGGGATATTCTTCTTCGTATCCATCTTAGTATTGAGTGTCTTTGATTCTTCTTCAACCTCTTGGATGTAAACTTTAGTGCTGAAGACACCTTCGCTTAGCATAAATTCCATGAAGTAATTAGTCTCTTGAAAATCCATATCGGTGTCAAGGTCATTGCAATCTAGGAGGTTGCCATCTAAGTTTTTTGAAATCCGATAAGAACTTAGTAAAGAAAAGAAGAGGATACGAGAATAGTATTTAAACTACTGAAAATATAAGTTGTTCCTATCAAGGTCTTCCTATTTCTAAACCATTTTCTAGGGTCACGTCCTATAGCCAACGTATGCTCTGATACCATTTTGTCATGACCCGGATTTGGTAGAATCCAAGTCTATGTGCTTACAGTGCTATCCCTGGATCGTAGCTAGCACACATAGTAACAAGAATGAATATCAGTAAAACATACATCATTTTACTACAACGATAGATCCAGAATTAAGCAAATACATACCATTGACATAGCTCAATGCTGGCACATTGTCAGAATTCGGGTTCAGGCAGACCCTTGAGGTTCGAACTCTGGGGTGCGCACGAAGATCTTTCCCCTACCAACTCACGTCTCGAAGCCTCGCAAGGGATCTAAGCTAGAAAGAAGAACACACAAGTGACACGAGGTTTATACTGGTTCAGGCCACCATTGTGGTGTAATACCCTACTCTAGTGTGTGGTGTGGTGGATTGCCTCAGGGGCTGATGATGAGAAATACAAAGGGAGAATAGCCTTGCGAGGGGCTGTTCTTGAGCTGATGCGATGAACTACTTGGGTGAGTTCATTCGCCTCTCTCTCTCGTCTACCCGAAATCTGGATCCTCTCCCAAATAATGTGGTGGCTAGCTCTATTTATAGAGGGAGTCCCTGGGCCTCTTCCCAAATAATGTGAGAAGGGCGCCAACAATTGGCCATTTTGAAGGGGAACATCTAGTACACTTATCCTGACTAAAGTTAGTCTTCGACTGCCAACGACTCTAACGGTGACGCCGTCCTGGGATCCATGATGACCTCTATCCCGTCGTTCTGCTGGTCTTGGTCTTGTTGCACCGAAACGGTAACCTTTGCCTGATGCCTTGGCCTGTGCTTGCCCCCTTTACACCGAAGGGGAGACAAGGACACTGCGCAGGCCGGTGCCCGCCTGGCGCCCGCTTGGTCTCGATCGTCATGGCTTGCGTCACGGGCACCTCGCGAGGTACCCCGCCTTGATCTCTCTGCCTCATCACGAGCTTGCCTGATGAGGCTGCTCCTGAGGAAGCTTCCTGTCGTCCGCCCCGCGAGGCTTGGCCCCTCGCGAGGTTCTTGAGCTTGAGCTGATGAAGCTGGGCTGTACTGGGCCTCCGCTCGAGCCACGCCGCAGGCTGCAGGCTGGCAAGTCTGGGGACCCCTGTTCCTAGAATGCTGACAGTAGCCCCGGGCCCAAGGCGCGCCCGAACATGGCTTAGCAGAGAAGCGAAGGCGCAAGCGCGAAGCGCCGCGGGCCCCAATAGCCTGTGGCCTTGGACGCCGCGTGGCGATTGATTGGACGTGGGCGTCTCTGCTTCCCCACAACGCCTCGGCAACCATCCATTTGACAAAAAGGGGTGCCTGGGCCAGACTTACTTGCTTCGTTCTTGTTCGCCTTGCTCCAGATCCCCTCGCAGCTTCTGTTCTGTTTCAGTTCCTTCAACATGCACCATGCCTCGTGGAGGCGTTTAAACTTGTGTTTGGCATTGTGAAACAATTTATGGCATGTAATATTTGCTTTTGAATTCCCTAGAATTTGTATCTTTCCCTCCTATTTGCTTGTGTTCTACGTCGGCAGGGCCCGGCCCCGCGCATACCTCAGCCGTCGTTAGCCCCGACCGGAAACCAGGACGGGACTAAGGAGTGAGGGGCTACGTAACCAGTTAGGCTCCTGAGTCGTGATGCTCAGGAGTCCCCCTTGACGCGCAAACAACAAGTAGGGAAGGGAGGCATAAGAGTGGATTTGTCACTCTACGTCGGCAGGGCCCGGCCCTGCGCATACCTCAACCACCATTAGCCTTTCGAAACTAAGGGGTGAGGGGCTACGTGACCAGTTAGGCTCCTGAGTCACGATGCTCAGGAGTCCCCCTTAATGTTCAAACGAGTTTTCATACCTTGGCTCCGCTCGGGGAGGGGCGCGCGACGACCAAGTCCGAAGGACCTGGCTGGGTGGCATGCGCTCGGGCGTGGCCCGGGTGTAGCCCCCATGTCCAGCCCCCTCGCGCGGCACTCCCGAGGGGAGGTGTTGCGATAGTGCCAGACACTGAGCTCTGGGCTCCCCGAGGTTGATACAGCCGTGGGCCGCCCTCAGTTGTTTATCACCAGTGCGGAGCATAGTGCTTTCGTATGTGTACGGGCATAGCCGCTCCTCGGAAGTGTTGTCAGCTAGCGCGGAGCATGGTGCTTCCATTGGTGCGTGGGAGGGGGGCTCCCCTCCGGGAGGAGCCCCCGAGGCGTGTACGCCCCGCCCTGACACGTGGCCGGCACGGTAGGGCTTGGAGAGGTGTATCTGGGCACCCGTGAGCCAGCGCGAGACTCACGAGGCCCTACCTCGAGGCGGGTTGCGCCTGGCTCTGGGCCTTTATCAATGGTATGTTCCTGCAAGGTGGTTAGAATGCAAATGCTCTACGTCCTCAGGTCCCGGCCCTCGAGCAAGCTCAGCCGCCGCTGGTATGACATGTCTCGATGCTGTGGGTCAAGGCCAGGGGGTGAGGGCTGGAGAGCCAGTAAGAGCCCATGAGTCGCAATGCTCAGGCACCCCCCTTTTAACGTACAAGCACTTTGCATGAGATTGGAGAGGTTCGCGATAGGCGGCAGACGATAATCATGGGAATCAGGTTAAGCATGGAGGAGCAAATCCATTTAGATAGATGCGGAAAAAGCAAACGCCACTGGGTCCGGCCCGAGCAGCTTGGGGATAATGCAGTCCGAGGGGCGCCCCCAATTAGGTAGGCAAAGAACATAAGCAAAACGGATACAATGCCGCAGGGACGGACCCAGGTGACCTGGGAATGATGCAGCCCTATGGGCGCTCCCAGCTAAAAATGGAACTTTGAAAGATGTCACCTGATGCCGTTGGAGACGAAGGGATGCTGAAGCAGCGGACGACGCGTGGTGAGGAAGCCGACCCTCATGAGCTCCCGGGGCCAGGAGCCTCGCGAGGCTCTGGGGGCGCAGGTGGATCTTCGAGGACCATCTCCATCTCCGCCAGGACCACGCAATTCCTGACCTCCTGAGCCTCCAGAGTGCTCCTCAGCAGGCGCTGATGAGCGGCGGCCGCGTTCGACAGGCCGAAAGGCATGCGAACGTAGCTGTGGGGTGGACCCTCACAACGCCGCACGCGCGAAGGCCAGAGGCGCTCTTGAGACGCGGCTCGGTTGAGCCCTGGCACGTCGATGCAGACGTGTAGCCCACCATCCTCGCCTGGATGGGGGGCTACGGCGGGCAAGCGGCGCCTGTCGCGCATGACTCTTGACTCCTGTAGCTCATGAGTGTTTCTCGCGATGAACTCCTGAGGGGTTGGCCCTCCTTGCCTCATACCTTCCTGAGGGAAACGCACTTTGAAGCACGCCTCCAAGTGGTGCTCGAGCACCTCCCTCGTGACCTTGGCAAGGTCGGTGGCCCTCCAGGAGAGAGCCCCCGAGCCCTGCCCGAGGAGGGCGCCAGGCGCGCCTTCCTATGCGACAGAGGGTGGCGCCCCTTGAACGGGCGCGGATCCTGACGCAACGCCTCTGGAGGTGCCTGCCTCCTGATGGTTTGGTCCAGGAGAAGTCTTCTTCTTCTTAGGGACTGCCTATGGAAGGCTCCCGCTCCTGTGATCTGGGTCTTCGATTGCCGCGGCTTGGAAGGCACACTCAAGGGAACACACTGCATCCTTTTCTTCGCAGGGGACCGTGATGACTCCACCGCTTCCTGGCATCTTGAGGACATTGTAGCCATGGTGAGTCACTGCCATGAACTTGGCCAGGGCTGGGTACCCAAGGATGGCATTGTATGGCAGGAGAATGTGTGCGATGTCAAAGTCGATGAGCTCGGTGCGGTAGTTGTTGTGCTGTCCAAAGGTGACAGGAAGGCGAACTTGCCCTATCGGAACGGTGGAACCATTAGTCACTCCTGAGAAAGGCTTGGTCGGCTGAAGCTGATCGTATGGCACTTGGAGATTGTTGAACCTCGACGGACAGGACATTGAGTCCTGCCCCGCCATTGATGAGGGTCCTGGTGACTTGCACATTACTGATGTGTGATGCGCCGATTCAATCGTACACTAATCATGCACGCAAGCGTGTATGATCCAGATCAGGGACTCACGGGAAGATATCACAACACAACTCTAAAAACATAAATAAGTCATACAAGCATCATAATACAAGCCAGGGGCCTCGAGGGCTCGAATACAAGTGCTCGATCATAGACGAGTTAGCGGAAGCAACAATATCTGAGTACAGACATAAGTTAAACAAGTTTGCCTTAAGAAAGCTAGCACAAACTAGGATACAGATTGAAAGAGGCGCAGGCCTCCTGCCTGGGATCCTCCTAGCTACTCCTGGTCGCCGTCAGCAGCCTGCATGTAGTAGTAGGCACCTCCAGTGTAGTAGTCGTCGTCGACGGTGGCGTCTGGCTCCTGGGCTCCAACGTCTGGTTGCAGCATCCGAGAAGAAGAGGAAAACGGGGGAAAAGAGGGAGCAAAGCAACCGTGAGTACTCATCCAAAGTACTCGCAAGCAAGGAGCTACACTACATATGCATGGGTATATGTGTAAGGAGGCCATATCAGTGGACTGAACTGCAGAATGCCAGAATAAGAGGGGGATAGCTAGTCCTATCGAAGACTACGCTTCTGGCAGCCTCCGTCTTGCAGCATGTAGAAGAGAGTAGATTGAAGTCATCCAAGTAGCATCGCATAGCATAATCCTACCCGGCGATCCTCCCCTCGTTACCCTGTGGAAAAGTGATCACTGGGTTGTCTGTGGAACTTGTCTGTGTGTGTTTTATTAAGTACCCGGTTCTAGTTGTCATAAGGTCAAGGTACAACTCAGGGTCGTCCTTTTACCGAGGGACACGGCTATTCGAATAGATAAACTTCCCTGTAGGGGTGCACCACATAACCCTACACGCTCGATCCCATTTGGCCGGACACACTTTCCTGGGTCATGCCCGGCCTCGGAAGATCAACACGTCGCAGCCCCACCTAGGCACAACAGAGAGGTCAGCACGCAGGTCTAAATCCTATGCACGTAGGGGTCTGGGCCCATCGCCCATTGCACACCTGCACGTTGCGTACGCGGCCGGTGAGCAGACCTAGCAACCTCCATTACAAAGGAAGTCGCGTTACGCAATCCAACCCGGCGCGCGCCGCTTAGTCGCTGGCGTCTAGAAGGCTTTGGCTAATACCACGACGTCGAGTGCCCATATCTTTCCCACGTAGTTGGTTAGTGCGTATAGACCAAATGGGGAGACTCAGATCAAATACCAACATCTCGTTAAGTGTGTTAATTGATGTAACCGCGGACACCGACCAGGGCCAGGCCCACCTCTCACCTAGGCGGTCTCAACCTGCCCTGTCGCTCCGCCACAAAGATCCACACAGAGGGCCGTCGGGACAAAGGTCCTTTCAGCCCCCAATCCGTGAATCACTCGCAGGCACTCAACGAGCCGACCCGACTTTAGTCACTATCTGTATAGTATGTATATATGTATAGTATATACCCGTGATCACCTCCCGAGTGATCACGACCCAATAGTATAGCAAGGCAGACTGACAAGAATGTAGGGCCAATGATGATAAACTAGCATCCTATACTAAGCATTTGGGATTGCGGGTAAGGTATCAATGACTGTAACAACAATGACAGGCTATGCAACAGAATAGGAGTAACCGAATAGTAACATGCTACACTACTCTAATGCAAGCAGTATAGAGAGGAATAGGCGATATCTGGTGATCAAGGGGGGGGGGGCTTGCCTGGTTGCTCTGGCAAGAAGGAGGGGTCGTCAACTCCGTAGTCGAACTGGGCAGCAGCAGCGTCGGTCTCGTAGTCTACCGGAGAGAAGAGGGGGAAGAAACAGTAAATACATTGCAAACATAAGCATGACGACGCATGACATGACAATGAGCGGGGTTAGGTGTGCCCTAACGCGGTAGTAGGTGATACCGGCGAAAGAGGGAAACATCCGGGAAAGTATCCCTGGTGTTTCGCGTTTTCGGACAGGTGATCCGGAGGGGGAAAGTTGCGTGTTTGATATGTTAGGGATGTGTGGCGTACGAACGGGCTGTGTATCCGGATTCATCCCGTCGTTCTGAGCAACTTTCATGTACAAAGTATTTTCATCCGAGCTACGGTTTATTTTATATTAATTTTAAAAGATTTAATCATTTTTAAAATTTACTTAATTATTTTAAATCAACATTATCTAGAACAGTGCATGCTGACGTCATCATGACATCCGCAGTCAACAGGCCATTGACTCGGTCTATCTGACGTGTGGGTCCTGCATGTCATAGACTCATAGTAATTAAACATGGTTAATTAGCTTTAACTAAATTAGTTTAATCTAATCCAGATTAATTAAGTTAATTAATTCTTTAATTAATTAATATTTTAATTATTACTTTTTTAATTCCTTTCTTTCTTTTTTTAACGTTCTGGGGCTGGGCCCCACGTGTCATTCGACTAGGGGGCCGATGCGGGTTACGAGCGCTGGGTGCTAACGGGCACGGCCTGAACGAGCGCTGGCCCGTGGGGGCGCACCTGACTGGGCGCCGTGGGGCGTCTGGTGGGCCCGGGCGTCGGCGCACCAGCGTGGAGCTCTGGCAAGCTGTAGCCGGGCGGAGCAGGGGGCACAGGGGCGACCGATGGTGGTGCAGCGCGGGGCCGGTGGCTGAGGAGGCGGGGAGTGGCAGGGGCTGCGGGCGCGGCTTTCGGTGCAGCAGGGCGCCGAGTGCGGCGGCTAGGCACGAGCAGAGGGGCTCGCGCAGGTGCCGGCGAGGCAAGGGCAGGAGGGAGACGGCCTGCCGAGCGAGGCCGTGGCAGACGGGGTAGCGCACGAGGGAGGCGGCCACGGTTGGGTGGGCGCGGAGTCGGACGCGCGGGCATGTTGCGCGCGACGAATGGCACCGGGCAAAGAGGAAAAAGGAGGGGAAAGTATGGCGGCTCACTGGGCCCTGCAGATGTGCGTACGCGGGCTCGGGGAGGAGGACGAGGACGGGCAAGGTCGAGGCGGCGGTGCTCCGGGGAGGTGGTCCGGCGAGGAGGAGGATGGGGACGACGTGCGGCGACGGAGTCGTGGCGGCGCGGGGCTGCTCCGGCGAGATCCAGGCGGCGGCGACGTGGTCCAGCGATGGGATCTAGGGAGGCACGACGTCAGGCTTGCAGGGAGGGCGCCGTTGCCCCCCGATCCAGATCGGGAGAGAGGAAGGAGCGGGGTCGTGGGGGAAAGTGGGGTAGCGGTTAGAGTTTCAGGGTGGTGTGGGGATATGGGCGCGACTGGTGGGCCCGGCCTGGGGTTGGCCTAGATGGCCAGATGGGTTGTTCGGCCCAGGGAGAGTGGGGGCTTTGCCCCTTTTCTTTTTGTCTGTTTTATTTTTTTATTTCTTTTATGTTTTCTCTTAGTTTCACCTTATTATAGTTTAAATGGAATACAAAAGTAGTTCCTAATTTAGTTTTAATAAATATGCCACTCCCCCAATGGTTTTGAGCAATAAAATAAATTAGCTTAATATTCTATTAATTGAAAAAGGCATTTAAATATTTGTTTGTATTACTATTTTATTTATTTCAGTGCAATTAAATACTTTATAAAAATGTGGATTCTCCACCAAAATGATTTATGCAATATTTGGCACAACCCGAACATTTTAGTTTTTAAAATTTGAAAACCTTTATCGTTTGACTTAAATTCAGATTTGGATTTGAATCGGTTTCGAACTAATGCGAGATTAACAACAGTAATCGTGGCGACGTGGCATCATTAACGTGGGATTACTATAGCCTAATTATTCGGGCGTCACAATTCTCCTCCACTACAAGAAATCTCGTCCCGAGATTTAAGCGATGGAGTAAGGGGGGAAAGGCGCTGGTAGCGAAAAACCTAACGAGTCTTCTCGGTCTTGGCTGCCCTTACGAAGAGGTTGATCCCCCTCATTGATGTCTTCATTTCTCTGCTTCAAGTCACCATGATCAAGTCATCATCCTTTCTTCGGGATCTCCATCGTCCTACGTACGCGTCCAAGGGAAAAAACTCCGGAAGAACGCATATCCAAAAAGCTGGGCATCTGACGGTGAACTCAATGGTTCACAAGGTACCCCACGAGTTGTATTTCAGTGAATTCGTTGAGTGCAATATACGATGATACCAAAGTTTCAAACGGGTAGGCAATCATTCGATGACTAGACAGAAGCTGGAATGGGGGTTTGAACAACGAGAATAACATTGTGTTTGATTCCAGTATGAATAATGGTATAGCATTCACCTCGTGAATCACATACGAAGCCATGTGCAAAGGATACATTAGATTCCGGGTTATAAAGAAGAGTCAGGTTTCGATCCAGTGGACCTGTGGGTTATGGGCCCACCATATGGGTTGAAAGTAGGAAGGGTGGTGACATCTTGCACAGCCGCGACAGGGAGACTTGTCCATGAATAGCTTGTTAGCTAAGCCGGGAACAAAGTTTGTACCAAGGACGAGGAACGAACAGAGCAATTTTCCTGCTTGTTGAACTAGGCGAACCAATTGGCAAAGTTATCACCCATCGGTGGTTACCAGAATGTCATCAACAATAGTAACAGGGTCTTACAGACAAAGTGGTACAACAAGGTGCCTACCTAAGCAGGGAATTATCTCTGCTTAGTTAAGTCAAGAATGGAAAGGAAAACGCGATTATCAGATTAAACAGAATGATGGAAAGGAAAATTGTGATTACACACAATTATTAGGAGTATATCCTTCCCATGTACAAGCAGAATATGGCATACAGGGTAGGAGAGCAACTACCCAACCATTCAGATAAGAGGCAAGGATTAATCAAGATGTTACCCATACAACGGTGTTTAGATAATTGACCAAGAAACATTTAGCATCACGCCTCCAATGTTCTTGTTAATGAGCGGGGTATCATAGTCATGCTTCGAGGTAGCAATGATATGGTGTTTCAATCAAGGGCCGGACTTTGGATACACAAATGATCCATCAGGGGCAACTTTTAAAATAAGTCCTACAATTTCCTCCAGGAAGAATGGTTATCCTTGCAAAAGAAATTATAATGATGTGTCCTCCAGGCATGGGTGCTAGGCATGACATCATATTACCGGGTCATCAAAGGACAAACATCATAACTCCTGGAAAGTTGTCCCAACCATCATATCTGACCGAGATTCAGATCCGATTGGTGTCATGATACCTCAGACTCAGGATGTCCGAGAAGAAAAGGTGCAACACAAATCGATGAAATGACATTGCAAGATTCTTGGGAAATGAACTATGTGAGCGGGTTCCTGAAATAATAGTTCATCATTAAACCAAGGAGAGGATGAGGAGGTGGCTGATGGGCTCAGCGACAATTCATCGAGAATTCCAAATGGATGGATTTCCACAATAATGTGAACAAGAGGATGACACTTGTCAATTCAATTGATATAATGGTGTCTGCTCGAGTACAACATACACGATTAAACATTGGTTGACCGTGCACCGGAAATATGGACTTAGGTAGCACAAACAATGTTAGAATGGCGATTCGATAACCAATGGTCTAAGAATGAAATGTTGACCATTAACTTCAAAGCAATAAGGTTGCTAGAAGTACAGAACTCAAGCAGCATCGTTAGCATATTGGTATCCCAGTTAAAAACAATACAGGGACCAAGGAAGAATGGTGATGGTGAGAAGTATCATCATACCGAGAATTTCTAAGAGGTGGAGCAATCCCCACAACATTCTCAATATAAAAGACAGTAATACTTCAAGGCAGAACACAACACTAGCTGGAGAGCAAGTTGTATTCATAATGTGGACAAGTTCGCGATGAAAGGAAGTAAAGGGTGTTGTCGATGATAATAAAAATCATTGAGGGCAAGGAGGGTATTTCTCATCATGAACACAGTTGACAACTCGGAAGAAGTCAAATTGTTGAAGGTGATCCGACACATTTATCGGGAGGTTTCAAGAGGATGCAATCAAACAACAATGACAACAAGCAAGGAAATGACGAAGTGGCAGGTTATAGGATCCATATATAAGATGCAAGCTCAGAACCAAAGTTGCCTTTCAAGACAAGCAACAAGATGTTGAAAGCTCGATGTCGGTGTCAAAACCGGCGGATCTCGGGTAGGGGGTCCCGAACTGTGCGTCTAGGCGGATGGTAACAGGAGACAAGGGACATGATGTTTTTACCCAGGTCCGGGCCCTCTCGGTGGAGGTAAAACCCTACTCCTGCTTGATTGATATTGATGATATGGGTAGTACAAGAGTAGATCTACCACAAGATCAAGGAGGCTAAACCCTAGAAGCTAGCCTATGGTATGATTGTCCTTCGTCCTACGGACTAAAACCCTCCGGTTTATATAGACACCGGAGAGGGCTAGGGTTACACAAAGTCGGTTACAATGGTAGGAGATCTACATATCCGTATCGCCAAGCTTGCCTTCCACGCCAAGGAAAGTCCCATCTGGACACGGGACGAAGTCTTCAATCTTGTATCTTCATAGTCTTGGAGTCCGGCCAAAGATGATAGTTCGGCTATCCGGACACCCCCTAGTCCAGGACTCCCTCAGTAGCCCCTGAACGAGGCTTCAATGACAACGAGTCCGGCGGGCATATTGTCTTCGGCATTGCAAGGCGGGTTCCTCCTCCGAATAATTCATAGAAGATTTTGAACACCAGGAAGTTTCCGGCTCTACAAAACAAGTTCCACATACCACCATAGAGAGAATAATATTTACACAAGTTCAATCTGCTGACGTATCTTGTGGCATGATGTCACACCACGGCCAAGCCTTTATTCGAATTGTTTTTACTGTTCCACCTCAGCGCGTTTAGCGAAGCGGTTTCCTTGGCACGTCTTGTCAAAGCAGAGATCGTGCCCCCTTATTCCGGGATTCTCATCAATACGGACGTGGGTAACCCAACCGCGCCATTGATTGCGGCGCTTGGGAGATAAGCGAGTTTTACTGGTCTGGTGGGGACGCATAGTTTCGTCCGCTCATATATAAGGGGATAAGGATCCACCTTTTTACCTACACCTTCTTCCTCCTTTGCTTATCCATCTCCGTGCACTTGAGCTCGCCTCCTCCGTCACGAAGGGGCACATCAAAAGGCTGCGCAAGGCCAGATATTTGTCCAGCGATATCGCGCACCGGCTCCCCGACGAGGGGCAGCTCATCCCCATGCCCAGGCCCCATGAGAGGGTGGTGTTCCTTCCCCATTTCCTCCGCGGACTGGGCTTCCCACTCCACCCATTTGTCTGGGGGCTCATGTTCTACTATGGCCTGGATTTCCATGATCTCGCCCCGAATTTTATCCTCAACATCTCGGCGTTTATCGTCGTGTGCGAGGCCTTCCTCTGCATCCAGCCCTACTTCGGCTTATGGCTAAAGACTTTTAATGTCAAGCCGAACGTAGTGGGCGGCCGCCAAGCGGAATGCGGAGGCGCCATGGTGGGCAAGATGCCCAACGTCACCTGGCTCGAGGGCGCCTTCGTGGAAACCATCAAAGGGTGGCAATCGGGGTGGTTCTACGTGTCACACCCTGATTTTCATGGCACAACACTTAAGATGATAAATCATGATAAAATGTGGTTTGACAAAAACTTTTGCATTATTTGACCTTTTATTTTGAGTTGGTTTTCCCTTTGTGTTTTTCAAGTGCTCTTTAAAGTCAACACAACTCCACCTTCTATACTTCATCTCCTTGCCCCAAACTTTTTCCCAATGATCATGCCATGTGTATAGGACATAAAAATAATTTCTTACAAAAATAATTTGGCTAAATAGTATTTTCAAAAAGTAGTTTTTCCAAAAACCCCTGAATTGAGATTTGCACTGCAAGTACTTGATTTGGGGTGTGAAAAATATTTCAAAAGGTATATTTGAAACCTATTAGATGTAGGACTCCCATAAACCACAAAAATATAATTTTAAAAGTTATTTTCCTATTTTATTTAAAAGCTTTTTCTTAAGGCCAGAAATGGTCTTTAATAGGGAAAAAATATTTTATTGTTTTAAAAATATTTGACAAAAATCAGGAAACTCAGTGGGCATATATTTCCCATATATAAGAGTTTCAACACATGGTCATGTTAAAAATATTGGTCAAATCCCTCAAAAACCATTTCTGGATATTTCAAGTTTTTGAAATATTTACAAAGGAAATATTCTCCAAAAATTCCAAGAAAATTCTAGCATGTCACATATGACATGTTTGATGATATGGACAAGTATCATGTCATGGAGAATAGCATAACATCATCAAATCCCCTCAAAACCATTTCTGTCCATTTTGAAGTTTGAGCAACTTTACATTGCCAAACATTTCCAAATGTTCTCAAACCATGTGAACCTGCTCAAATGTTCTAATTATTCATCTAGACCAAGTGGCACAAGTTGGAGAACAAGTTAACTTGATCAAAGTGCCCCAAAACCCTTCCTGTCCAGAACCAAATTTGAACAACTCTATATTGTAAACTTTATCCCTTTGATCTCAACTTTTGTGGACATGTTCACATCCTCAAATGATGACACTACACCAAGTGGTGCATCAAGGAGAACAGATTTGCATGACCAAATCTTGGAGAGTCCATTTCTGCTAATTTCTAGGGTTTACAAAAGTTGCATTGGCAACTTTGCCCAAATGGACTCAATATTGGTGGAACCTATTATTACATTATACCATATGACCCTGTCAAGCCTCATGACAAGAGGAATTCATCTTCTTGCCCAAACCAGCAACAAACACCTTCTGCCATTTTATTAAAACCCCTGTTTTGACCACTTCCACTCTTCTCCATGGCCTCAACTTTTTACCACAGCCCCTCAGAGTCCCCTTGCACCTCCAATAACTCTTATCTGACCTCAACTCAATGATTGAAGGGTGAAACATCCTCATTTACCCCTCTGGACAACCCCTTTCCTTCTCTCTCTCAACCCCACTCCTCTCCTACTGGCTCTCCAGGGCATCCAATGCCTCTCCACACTTCTTTACTACCCCCTAGCACTACAAGACATTAGTGGCCGCGCCCACTTTGCCAAAACAATGGCCATGCCGGCCAAAGACGCGCTCTGGAGCGCGCTACAGTGCACCCTAGCACTGTAGCTGCTCTCTGCCCGAGCCACCGGACCACCTAGGGCCTCCCCCTTGTGTCCCCCGAGGCCGCCTCGGCGTCCGGGACACGCAAGATGGTCGCCCCCCTCCTCCTTCTCTCTCCGGCGACCTCTGACATGCGTGCCCGAGCGCCGCTCGCGTCCGCCAGTCGCCACACTCGTGCGGGACCTCCTGGAGCTCGCCCTGCTCCCTCTCTCCTCTCCTCTCGGCCTGGACCACGACCACGAGCACCCCAGGCACGCACCAGAATGCCCTTTTGGCCTTTGGCAACACCACGAGCCGTGGCCCTGCGCCCCGCCTACGGCACCTCCCGGCTGTGCCCGTATAAGGCCACCCCCGAGCCCTATCTCGTCTCCAACTGCCCTCTTTCCCTTCCCTGGACCCCCCGGACCGCGCCATTCTTCCTCCCGTGCCCCCCATCCACCTCCAAGACCGAAGCTGAGCCGCCGTCCATCGCCTAAATTTGCGACGCCGGAGCACTGTCCCCTCCACCTATGCATCCCAATCCATCTTCCCCGACGCACCGAAGCTCCCCCGCACTCGGTTACTTCTCCCTGTGGCTGTAGTGCCGTGCCCACCATCACCGCCGGCCTCGTCCGCCGCGGCCAACACCCTGCTCAGCCCGGTGCCCCTGGGAGATCGTTCCACCCACGGTTGGATGTGGCCGGGTCCCTGGGCACGCCGGTGGGCAAAGCATCGCCGGAGACGCCTTGTGGCGTCGGCAAGTCGCCGCTGACGCCGCCCCTTGCCTCTGCTCTGTTCGAGCGGGAGGTTGGGGATGAACCCGACAGGTGGGCCCCGCGCGTCAGCGACCCAGCGGCTGGGGCCCGCCGCTTAAGTGGAGACGGGCCGGGAGAAATGCGCCTCCGATGTCACCTCTCCCCACCCGCGCGGCTGAGCCACTGGGCCGGCCCACTGCTAAACTGCGCCCTGTGCACAGTTTAGGTATAACCCGAATATTGTCCTTTTTTCTTTTCCAGTGAACTTCAAAAATCCATAAACTATTCAAATAGTGTCCAAATTCGATGAATCAAATTTCTGCTGACTCCATAAATCATGTTCTATTTAATGGGCCACAGTGGACATTTTTGTTGTTCTTAGTTTTCACTGGACCCTTTAAAAAGGTCATTATCCACATAAGTCCACTTCAAAAATCCATATTATATTCATTTCAACTCCAAATCCAGTGAAACCAATTTATAAATGTTTCTAAAATCATGCCTGATTTAATGGGTACTTTTACTCATTTTTATAAAAAGGCATTCTATAGACAACTTGCAGATCCATTAAATCCCTTGTTCCATCATATCGAAATGTTTAGAAATATCCATTGATCCACTTCCAATGAAATCACCTTGGTCATTCCTCATATGACCAGAGGTACCCTAGAAAAGTCCAACTCATATTTTTAGAGCACTTTTATTTCCTGCCTTGTTGTGTTGCTTATTATGGTTGCTTTCAACGATAGTTGACGAAGTAGACGAAATGCTCGGAGTTGGACCAGAGATATTTGAAGACCTCGAAGACTTTGTTAAAATAGGAAAGCAGCCCTTTGACCATGTCTATGAAACCCTTTTTATGCATGTCATATAGCACCATATTGTTGTTGCATCGGAATCATGATGAGGTGGTATCCACTTTGATGGTTTGCCACCGTACTTCCTTGTTGATACTTGCATTGTGCATAACCCTACCTTCTTATGAGGGTTATGACGGTGGGAGTAGATAGGATGCTAAAGTAGTGCTACGCAAGCAGGGACGGGAATATGCATGGTGATGGAGACAAAGTATTTTCAAAAGACTTCTCGAAAACCCGATCGGGTGCCACTTATGCCCGGGGGAGATGATGAGTTGGGTAGCCACTTGATGACGAAGTGGTGTACTGAGGCAAGTGTGTGTTGTTTTCAAAACGGATTGGTTTAAGTTGCGACCGTTATTCCAACCTTACATGCGCAACCACTCTACCCTTATATGGGAAAGGGCATTATTGATTACCTAGGTTGATACTAGCTTGGAGCCCGCATTACTAGTGATGGGGGAGAGTTGGTGCTCTCTCACGGGACGGGGTCGTGCCAGGTAGGGCGACCAAGAACATTTTTATGGGGCACCGGACACACCGTTGGTACCCCGTGCTTGTGATGTGAGATGATTATGGAGCGTGGCTCCACGAAAATGTTATGTGATAATGTTGGGCACGGGGGTTACTACCAATCGAGTGGACTCCATGTTAGTGTCGTCTAGGGAAAGGTAGTGATCGGGTGCTTACCCCGGGTACTTGAGGTATCGCGGGTCGTGGATGACACGGAAGTTCCCCGGATCTTGTGGGTACAGTGTGCAACCTCTGCAGAGTGTAAAACTATTCGAATAGCCGTGTCCACGGTCAAGGACAGTTGGGTAACCGCTCTTGGGCTAAGTCCACATGTTTACAAACCAGTGTGTGTGATTGGATAAGTGGGAAGATCTACTTGGGTCAAGTCAAAGGACTTGACATGATTGAGTTGGGTTGGTGCCCACTCTATTTATGTTGATATCTGTAACCTGTCCTCATGGTTACTTGAATTCTCTTGATGCATGTGTTACAAGTTGTTGAACATGTCAGTGCACTCAAAACTAGCTTTCTGCAAAAATTTACCTATATCATGCATTGTTGTATCTTGAACCAAAACATGGGTTGCTTGCGAGTACATTCAAAGTACTCATTGGCTTGCCACTGGTTATTTAAATGACCAGGCATGGAAGAACCGGAGTTCGAAGAAGAGTTCTCTGGAGACGAACATGCGAACTAGGACATTTCCCAGTCAGAATGCCTGTAGGGTTAAGGCAGATGGCATGGGTTCTACTTATCGACGAAGATTTCCGCTGCTTGTGTTTCATTTGATGTTCAGCCCTTAAGGCTTTATCAATGTAAGACTTGACCATAATGGTCATAATTTGTGTAAAACGGTATGTATGGATGTAAGACTCTTGTTATTCAGCTTCTGTGTGTTCAGTGAGCATTGATCTCTGGGATCACTGTACACGTGCATTCGGTGATCATGACTTATGAGTCGGGGTCCCCACACTACGTCACCGAGCCGCGTGACCCTGAATGGGCAATGGCCCCCGAATTCGGATCTGGCATCCCCACATAGCTCACCTCCTGGAAAGAGAAGGGCCTGACGTGGGGCGATTCGGAGGAGCTGACCGGACTCCAATCCTGTGTCCAAACCCTAGTGAACAAGAAGCTCAAGCTTGTCAACGTAGTCCAGGTCATGCTCATCCGCCGGATTCTCCCATGCCAACAGAGGGCTTTCAACTTGTGGGAGTTTGATCCGGCACAACACCAGACCTTGAGCAGGCTCTTCGACACTATATACGAAGAGGCCTAGAGGGTGCTGTTCAAGGGCGCCGAGGCTCCCGCATCCGCTACCGAAGACCGCGGATTCAGCTCGCAGCGTCAAGCCGGCGAGGTAAGCTATTTTACCCTTTACGAGACACTTGTTTTCCATAGTTTGACTCTATGCGGGATCTAAACTCCCATTACCTTTAACAGGCCTGGCAGAAGACGTCCGGGCAGGTTAACTGTCCGGCTCCCCTTCCAGAAGACCCAGCGGACGCCCGTTTGACAGGGCTACTGGTCCCGGCACCTTACGTGGTGCCGGAGAAGAAGGCCAAGAAGAAGACCACGGGAACCCGCAGGAGTTCCCGGCGCCAGGTGTTATCGGACTCGTTGTCCGATGACTCCGAGGCGGACTCCTCCCACGAAGATGAGGAGGAGAAAAAAGAGGCCTCTCCCCCAGCGGGGGGAGAGAAGAAAAGGAAGGCTTCCCCAACGGAGGAGGCCGAAGGGTCCAAGAAGGGAAGGACCCTTCCTCCGGACTGTTCCTCCAACGCCGCCGACGATGAAGAGGAGTGGCCCTCGAGGGCCAAGCCCCTGGCGAGATCGTAAGTGTCTGGATTCCAGAATAGCTTATGATTTTCCTTTCATCGAATAGTGTCTTCTAACGCCGAACACAACCATGTAGCCCGCCCAAGGATGACCTTCCCGCTTCGTCGAGCGGGTCCCTGGGTTTGTCGGATGTGAATAGCACTTCACTTCCGACCGCCTCCTCCCCCCATGACACAGACGACGCTGAGGCGGGGTCCCAGAAAGGGACTAGCCAGGAGGAGGCCCCAGAGGTGCTGCAGGGCAACCTCCCGGACTTTGGACCGGACTCCGCACCGGAACCTTTGGTGGTTCCAGAGTCCGGCGGGCGGCCCCTTCGTAAGAAGGGCGAGACAACGATGCTGGTGACCTCCGTCCAACCAGAGGCGCCGGATAATTTGCTGGAGGCGCTCAACGGCGCTTCCATTGACGAGGAGCACCGCACTGTTATGAGTGCGGTGATTCAGAAAGTTCAGTCTGCCAAGAGCGGGCTGACTGAAGCCTGTACAAGCCTTTTAACAGGCTTTGAGGTAAGGATTTTAAGATATGTAAAATAGTACCGCATAGACAGTTGCCCCTGATGCTCAGTTCGGTGTTCGAAAAGAAAAGCCGAACTAAGGATCTAATAAGATATACGCAGGAGTCTAACATAAGTATGTCAATATGGGAATGCAGGCTGCACTGCTGACCTCTGCCGCACTAACAGTGGAGGTCAACACATTGAAGCAGAGCCTCAAGCGGTCCGAGAGCGAGCTCGGTCATGCCAAGAAGCGGCTCGAGGACAAGGAAGGTAAGTAACACCTTATTAAAGTTATACCTTATAGAAAAGGATTTGGTTGCAAAAAGTGACAGGAATAACATGGGTATTCCAGGGGCAACGAACGAGGTGGCGACCCTGAAGGAGGCGGTGTCTGCGGCCGAACGCAATGCGGCCGCGGAATGCACCGAGCAAGAGAAGCAGGAGGCGCGGGTGCGGCAAGAGCTCCAGGCTCTCGTGGAAAAACACGAGAGTTTGGAGCGTGACTTGAAGACTCGAGAGTCTGAGCTCGCGTCGGCTCTTGAGAGTGCCAATGCCGCCAAGGCCGAAGCCCAAAAAGCCTTCCAAGAGATTGAGGCGATAAAGAAGATAGCGGCGGGTAAGGCATTCTTCATGCAAAGCAAGCACGTGAAAGTGAATTACTTGTTACTTACCCGAATCCGGAGCTCTCCAGGAGCATTCGCAGATCTGCCCCGCAATGTGTCCGATGCTGCCGCGTTCTACAGAGCCGAGGAGGGGAGCTCCACAGAAAAGGTGTTCTGGTCTCAGTATGCTAAGGCCGGACATCCGGTGCCCCTGAGCGACCAGCTGAAGCAGCTGGTCGAGCTCCATAAGGTGGCCGAACAGGCCATGAAGGGCCTCATAGTTCGGCTGTGGCCCAAAGAAGCCATGCTTGGGAGCTACTTCGGTCTGGTGCGGCGGCTGGTGGATGCCTGTCCATGGGTTGAAGTCATCAATCACTCCGCTTGCATTGAAGGTGCCCGTCGGGCCCTTGCCCGTGCTAAAGAGCACTGGGGCAGGACGGACGCCGAGAAGCTTGTGACGGACGCGCCACCACCGGGCAAGGAGTATCGCACACCCGAGATGTATTACAAGGGTGTCCTGAAGGGTGCCCACCTTATTGCGGGTGAATGCTCCAAAGATGTAATTTTTGAGTAGACTCGCATTTTGTTATCCTGTGCGCTGAAAACTTTGTTCATACGCGCTAAGCAATGCTTGTTAATTTAAAATATTACCTTCTGTGCAGCCGTTTATCAAATCTGAGAGATGGAAAGTCGTTGGCTTCGGCCCCCATGCCATGAGTGCTGGGGTGTTCGGGATAAACTTGAGCGCTCTTGTTACCATTTGTGGGTCCTTCTAGGGAGGCGCTCAACACAACGAACGAGGCAACCGGACTTATAATGCTTGAACACTCCCACTTAGCCATAGAATTCTATAATTTTAAATTTCTGCGAAGCCCCTAGTGTTCGGAAGACCGAATTCGGGGCGCTATCCACGCCTAGGGCCGGACAAAGCCGGCTCCTCGCTCTAAGCGGCATAAGTCTTTAGGGACTCGAAAAGACCTCTCGAACAGCGATCAGCTCGCGCCTTATCATGACGGTCAGTTTTAGCTTTCTCCACTGAGGTGCTCGACCCAGCTCAACTGGGGCACAATCGCAGTGGTTCTCCCAGCGCTACCTTAGCCGATATAACGGAACGTAAGGTACCAAAACATGGGAGCCGGGCAAACCCAACTATTGACCCAAGACATGATTCGGAGCCGATGCATATAATGCTATAAGTTCGGGGTGCCGCACTTGTGAAAGTGTTCGGACTTATCACACCATAATTTGGGGAACTTAAGCCCCTGGTGTATTTGGCCGTACCAAAGCGTACGGGTGCGACGTGTCATAAGTGAACATATATAGAAAGGAATGCAATGATAGGCAAAAAGCGATGCCTTGTTTATTCAAAAAATACTGCAATGAAGGCAGAACGATAAAAATAGTGCGATAAGCAAGGGGTGGGACTATTTAACATGTCCCCCTCCAGGGGTAGGCTGCGGAATGGTATGTAAAACAGGTATAATGCTCATAATGGAGACCACCTGGATACTCGTCGTAGCTTTTCTGCTTCCCTGGCTGTTGCATCGTGAGTTCGGCAGGTCTACTACCGGACAGGGCTTCTGGAAAACGGAGTCCTGAGAATAAGAAAAAAAAGAATGACACATTTGGGAGCCCCTGGTGTGGTTGAGCAGCACTCTGGGCATGCCGTGGTCGTGCCCCTCCCCCTATGCCCATGGTATCTCCAGAGCGTAGTGATGTACGTGTGGTACTGGTCTCGCGATTTCGCGAGGGCTGGGGTTGGGGGCGCATTGTTATGCGTGCTCGGAACATGCCAGGTGGTCTTGTTGTAGGTTAGTCCGGGCGCGCTTGACGGTGTCCGGTCGCTTAACGGCCGGACTCGAGAATTGCCTTAAGAGGCTACTCTGTACTTCTCCCGTGAGAGCCGCTGTATGCTCCTCCGTTCGGAGAGAGCGTTCGGTGTTTCCGTTGACTGTGATGACTCCTCGAGGGCCTGGCATCTTGAGCTTGAGGTATGCATAGTGTGGCACTGCATTAAACTTTGCAAATGCGGTTCGTCCGAGCAGTGCATGATAGCCGCTGCGGAACGGGACTATGCCGAAGATTAACTCCTCGCTTCGGAAGTTATCCGGGGATCCGAAGACCACTTCAAGTGTAACTGAGCCTGTACAATTGGCCTCTACACCTGGTATGACGCCTTTGAAGGTCGTCTTTGTGGGTTTAATCCTTGAGGGGTCTATGCCCATCTTGCGCACTGTATCCTGATAAAGCAGGTTCAGGCTGCTGCCGCCGTCCATCAGGACTCTAGTGAGGTGAAATCCGTCGACGATTGGGTCTAAAACCAATGCGGCGAATCTGCCATGGCAGATACTGGTGGGGTGGTCCCTTCGATCAAAAGTGATTGGGCAGGAGGACCATGGATTGAACTTTGGGGTGACTGGCTCCATCATGTATACGTCCCTGAGCTCACGCTTCCGTTCCCTTTTGGGTATGTGGGTTGCCTATATCATGTTCACCGTCCGCACTTGTGGGGGGAAACCCTTCTGTCCTCTATTGTTTGGCGGCCGTGTCTCCTCCTCGTCATCGCTATGCAGCCCCTTGTCGTTGCTTTCGGCGATTAACTTGCCTGCCTGCTTGAACACCCAACAATCCCTGTTGGTGTGATTAGCTGGCTTTTCGGGGGTGCCGTGTATCTGGCACGAGCGATCGAGTATTCGGTCCAAATTGGACGGGCCCAGAGTAGTTCTTTTGAATGGCTTTTTCCGCTGACCGGATTTAGAGCCTCTGAATCCGGCATTGACTACCGTATCTTCAGTATTATCGCCGATAATGAGGCGCTTGTGCTTATTGCGACGCGAACTGCCATTGCTATCTTTGGTATCCGAACTACCAGAGTTTTTGGTTAGGTTGTTACTGCGGGCTAGCCAGCTGTCTTCTCCCGCACAGAAGCGGGTCATGAGTGATGTGAGGGCTGCCATTGATTTCGGCTTTTCCTGTCCTAGGTGTCGGGCAAGCCATTCATCACGGATGTTATGTTTGAAGGCTGCAAGGGCCTCTGCATCCGGACAGTCAACGATTTGATTTTTCTTGGTTAAGAACCGCGTCCAGAATTGTCTGGCCGATTTGTATGGCTGCTGAATTATGTGGCTTAGGTCATCGGCGTCTGGTGGTCACACATATGTGCCCTAGAAGTTATCAAGGAATACCGCTTCCAGGTCCTCCCAACACCCAATTGATTCTGCTGGCAAGCTGTTGAGCCAATGCCGAGCTGGTCCTTTAAGCTTGAGTGGGAGGTATTTGATGGCGTGAAGATCATCACCGCGGGCCATGTGGATATGAAGGAGATAGTCTTTGATCCAAACCGCAGGATCTGTTGTGCCGTCATAGGATTCAATGTTTACGGGTTTGAAACCTTCGGGGATTTGATGATCCATTACTTCATCTGTGAAGCATAATGGGTGTGCGGCGCCTCTGTATTGGGCTATATCACGACGCAGCTCAAACGAGCTTTGTCTACTGTGTTCGGCCCGGCCGGAATTGCTGTGTCTGGCGTGACGGTTGTCGTCGCGTATCGTGGGGCGCCCACGCGATCCGTAGATCGATCTTGTTTGTCTTGCCTTATCCTCCAATATGTCCCGCAAGTCCGGCGCATTCCCCCGTGACTTTGTACTTTTCGAGCAACGCCGGGGTGTGGCTTTAATGGAGGGCCTAGAGGCCTCTCTATCGCGGCCACGAGGTGGCCGGTCGGCCGTATTGTGTGCTGGTGATGTAGGTTTATGTGCTTCCTCCTCTAATCGGGGTAGCAGCCTTCGTTTGGGGTAGCTTTTGGAGGGGCGTTCGAGTTCATACTCTTCGGCCGCAAGGACTTCAGTCCACCTGTCGGTTAGCAGGTCTTGGTCAGCTCTAAGCTATTGCTGCTTTTTCTTGAGGCTGCTTGCCGTGGCCATAAGCCCGCGTTTGAAACGCTCTTGTTCGACGAGATCCTTAGGCACGACAAATTCGTCGTCGTCGAGGCTTGCCTCGTCTTCGGAGGGAGGCATATAATTATCGTCCTCTACCTCTCTGTCTGCCGTTTTCTCATGAGGGCTGTTTTCTCCATCCTCCTGCACTGAATCTTGCTGGAGGGGGTTGTCTTCGGCACTGTCCAGGGTTTTATTGTCTCCGGTGCCAGAATCTCCATTTTTGCTGTGGCGAGATTTAGAGCGGCGCCGCTGACGCCGGCGCTTAGGCTGTTTCTTGGAGGGGTCATCCTCCGCTGTTCCATCGCCATTCCCATCCTTTGGGATGTCCACCATGTATATGTCGTATGACGAGGTGGCTTTCCAGTGCCCTGTAGGCGCTGGTTCTTGGTCATCTCCGGCATCATCATCCATACCGTCGATGTCTTCAGAGTCGAAGTCTAGCATGTCGGTTAAGTCATCGACAGTGGCTACGAAGTGGGTGGTGGGTGGGTTTTGAATTTCTTTGTCGTTCGCATCCCAACCGTTCTGACCATAATCCGGCCAGGGCTCTCCTGATAAAGAGAGACACTTTAGCGAATTCAGGATGTCGCCAAAAGGCGAGTGCTGAAAGATGTCCGCAGCGGTGAACTCCATGATCGGAGCCCAATCGGATTCGATTGGCAGGGGCGCGGAAGGTTCGGGGTCCGGAAAGGAGTTCGACACCTTGGAGTCACGAGCTTCACAAGGGACAGGGTCGGTATTCGGCTCTATCGCCATAGAGGTAGCAGCCCCCGAGGCGGTGTCCAGCCACCCGTCCTCGATCGGCGCAGTCGGCTCCGAGCTAAGGGTCGGAGCGGACTCTTGTGCGGCCTTCAGGGCACTGTCCGGCAGCAGAGCTAAATCATGCCCATCGTGACAGTGCGGCGCGCTCGGCTGTGGCTCGAATTCGTCGAAGATCAAGTCTCCGCGGATGTCGGCCGTATAGTTCAAACTTCCAAATCTGACCTGATGGCCAGGGGCGTAGCTTTCGATCTATTCCAGATGGCCAAGTGAATTGGCCCGTCGTGCAAAGCCGCCGAATACGAAGATCTGTCCGGGGAGAAAAGTCTCGCCCTGGACCGCGTCGTTGTTGACGATCAAAGGAGCCGTCGGGCCTATAGGTGACGACACAGAGGAACTCTGAATGAAAGCACCAATGTCGGTGTCAAAATCGGCGGATCTCGGGTAGGGGGTCCCGAACTGTGCGTCTAGGCGTATGGTAACAGGAGACAAGGGACACGATGTTTTTACCCAGGTTCGGGCCCTCTCGGTGGAGGTAAAACCCTACTCCTGCTTGATTGATATTGATGATATGGGTAGTAGAAGTGTAGATCTACCACGAGATCAAGGAGGCTAAACCCTAGAAGCTAGCCTATGGTATGATTGTCCTTCGTCCTACGGACTAAAACCCTCCGGTTTATGTAAACACCGGAGAGGGCTAGGGTTACACAGAGTCGGTTACAATGGTAGGAGATCTACATATCCGTATCGCCAAGCTTGCCTTCCACGCCAAGGAAAGTCCCATCCAGACACGGGACGAAGTCTTCAATATTGTATCTTCATAGTCTTGGAGTCCGGCCAAAGATGATAGTTCGGCTATCCGGACACCCCCTAGTCCAGGACTCCTCACTCGACGTAAGTCGTGCTCACACACTGAAGAATTCGTGCACCAGAGAAGGATGAGGTTGCACAGTTAAAGATAGCAAGACCAGGATGTAGCCGATAGTCTAGGAATGACCAGATTGGGTTCAGAATTTCCCAGTAAAAATACTAGGGGTATTCGGTTTGTAGTGCGGAATTATTTCACTAGTCGGTGTCCTCGGTTGACAACAACCCAGAACCTGTAGAGTGATTACGACAAGGAAAGACATTACTTCAACAAAGTTAGTAAGATGTGGTGCAATGGCAAGACATCTCCGAGATACCAGGGGGTAATACTCGAAGGTAGAACATGATAGAAGTAGAAGCGGGTCATTGACCTATGACAGTAGATACTTCAACATTGCCAAAAATAGATGAGGCACTGGAATGGATTCCCATCAGATATATCAGATCAGGACAGCATGGTCGGAACCATAATTGTAAGGAATCAATTTCAAGAATACCGAAAGAATCATACAGCTGGATAATCATTTTGCAAGAAGCTTCCGAGACGGTCTACATCATTTTCATGGGCATGAACACAAAGTTCAAGGTCGACTCCCACTTCTTTAATGCATATCATTTCATTCACCTCTCGGTTTGATAAAACTGTAGTGTTGGAATTTTATCTGGTAGAACACCGGAAGAGTATGACTTGTGAATCCTTTCGGGTTCTCAAGGATTAAGGAAGGCATATGTTCAACCCATCGGGTCTTCTTATAACATATACCATGAACTTCAGGAGTAAATAACACAAGCTCAAAGTAGAGCATGGTTGACAAAAGTAGAGGATACAATTTACCAAAGGCATTATGTATCAGGTAAAGAACTCACAAGAATTTTGGTCGTGAAGGACACTGTCGGATAATAACCTGGCAATGGGTATGGCGGTCCACAACAGGGCTGATGTGAGTATCGGTACTCAATCAGAGGAGGAAGGAATGCCGAGGCATCAGATTATAGAAACAACTGGCTAATTAAAGCTTAATGCAAAGAAATTTTATGATTTCCAAATCAAGGGATCAAAAGCAATCGTTCTGATCGAAAATGAATAAGTTCAATAGACTTAGAAGCACAAACGATCAAGGCATTGATTGGTCAAGAACCAGCTCATATCCAAATGACGTCTGAGCCGGAAGGATAATCCTAGGATTCGACTGATGATAGTGAACATTCACAACTTATTGAATCAATGGACTCAAAAATGGTAGTGATAAAGGATGCCAATAAGATTACGAGACTTAGGGGATTAACCATAATGCAAGCAAGCAAGAATTTCAAGAGCAATAGGTTGTTCAAGATTTTCGAAAGATCGAATGGTATTTCGAAGACAGTTGTGAAATACATGAATCAACTGGGAAAAAAACGGATACTCGATAAGTGCGAGAAATTATCCTTAGGGGTATTCAGGTGGCAAAGAACTGTAGGGCAGTAGGCACAAAGTATTCTCAAAAAGAGAATTTCGGGGGTATCTTGCAATAACAAGATCAACGAGGAATGATTGTATGAATGGAAGTGTATGCAGTTTTCATAGGGGTTGACGGTGGAAGGAAATCGCAAATGCGATGGCACAAAGACTTGAGAGAACATCGTAGAGTAACTTTGGAATCTTCTAGCGCAACAGGTGATCATCTGATATGAGGGGCTCTCCAGGAGAAAGTATTTTCGAGAACCTAAAGTTAGTTTTGTTTTTAGCAAAATCATTTAGCAGGAATAGAAGAGAGCTCAGAGTCCTAGAGTATAGACGAGGGATAAAAGATCCTAATACCACCCGATGGCGACGTGGGCCCGTAAGACTCACGGCTATGTTAGTAAAAGTTTTGTAATGACTAGACTCGACTTCGGCCAAGGAGTGCGGAAGGGGGATTCCTACAGGAATTCGGCTCTGATACCAACTTGTGACGCCCCCGATTCAATCGTACACTAATCATGCACGTAAGCGTGTATGATCAAGATCAGGGACTCACGGGAAGATATCACAACACAACTCTAAAAACATAAATAAGTCATACAAGCATCATAATACAAGCCAGGGGCCTCGAGGGCTCGAATACAAGTGCTCGTTCATAGACGAGTCAGCGAAAGCAACAATATCTGAGTACAGACATAAGTTAAACAAGTTTGCCTTAAGAAAGCTAGCACAAACTAGGATACAGATTGAAAGAGGTGCAGGCCTCCTGCCTGGGATCCTCCTAACTACTCCTGGTCGTCGTCAGCAGCCTGCACGTAGTAGTAGGCACCTCCAGTGTAGTAGTCGTCGTCGACGGTGGCGTCTGGCTCCTGGGCTCCAACGTCTGGTTGCAGCATCCAAGAAGAAGAGGAAAACGGGGGAAAAGAGGGAGCAAAGCAACCGTGAGTACTCATCCAAATACTCGCAAACAAGGAGCTACACTACATATGCATGGGTATATGTGTAAGGAGGCCATATCAGTGGACTGAACTACAGAATGCCAGAATAAGAGGGGGATAGCTAGTCCTATCAAAGACTACGCTTCTGGCAGCCTCCGTCTTGCAGCATGTAGAAGAGAGTAGATTGAAGTCCTCCAAGTAGCATCGCATAGCATAATCCTACCCGGCGATCCTCCCCTCGTCGCCCTGTGGAAAAGCGATCACCGGGTAGTCTGTGGAACTTGTCTGGGTGTGTTTTATTAAGTATCCGGTTCTAGTTGTCATAAGGTCAAGGTACAACTCCGGGTCATCCTTTTACCGAGGGACACGACTATTCGAATAGATAAACTTCCCTGCAGGGGTGCACCACATAACCCAACACACTCGATCCCATTTGGCCGGACACACTTTCCTGGGTCATGCCCGGCCTCGAAGGATCAACACGTCGCAGCCCCACCTAGGCACAACAGATAGGTCAGCACGCCAGTCTAAATCCTATGCGCGCGGGGGTCTGGGCCCATCGCCCATTGCAAACCTGCACATTGCGTATGCGACCGGTGAGCAGACCTAGCAACCTCCATTACAAAGGAAGTCGCGTTACGTAGTCCAACCCGGCGCTCGCCGCTCAGTCGCTGATGTCTAGAAGGCTTCGGCTGATACCACGATGTCGAGTGCACATATCTTTCCCACATAGTTGGTTAGTGCGTATAGACCAAATGGCCAGACTCAGATCAAATACCAAGATCTCGTTAAGCGTGTTAATTGATGTAACCGCGGACACCGACCAGGGCCAGACCCACCTCTCACCTAGGCGGTCTCAACCTGCCCTGTCGCTCCGCCACAAAGATCCACACAGAGGGCCGTCGGGACAAAGGTCCTTTCAGCCCCCAATCCGTGAATCACTCGCGGGCACTCAACGAGCCGACCCGACTTTAGTCACCATCTGTATAGTATGTATATATGTATAGTATATACCCGTGATCACCTCCCAAGTGATCACGGCCCAATAGTATAGCAAGGCAGACTGACAAGAATGTAGGGCCAATGATGATAAACTAGCATCCTATACTAAGCATTTAGGATTGCGGGTAAGGTATCAATGACTATAGCAACAATGACAGGCTATGCAACAGAATAGGAGTAACCGAACAGTAACATGCTACACTACTCTAATGCAAGCAGTATAGAGAGGAATAGGCGATATCTAGTGATCAAGGGGGGGCTTGCCTGGTTGCTCTGGCAAGAAGGAGGGGTCGTCAACTCCGTAGTCGAACTGGGCAGCAGCAGCGTCGGTCTCGTAGTCTACCGGAGAGAAGAGGGGAAGAAACAGTAAATACATTGCAAACATAAGCATGACGACGCATGACATGACAATGAGCGGGGTTAGGTGTGCCCTAACGCGGTAGTAGGTGATACCGGCGAAAGGGGGAAACATCCGGGAAAGTATCCCCGGTGTTTCGCGTTTTTGGACAGGTGATCCGGAGGGGGAAAGTTGCGTCTTCAATATGTTAGGGATGTGTGGTGGACGAACGGGCTGCGTATCCGGATTCGTCTCGTCGTTCTGAGCAACTTTCATGTACAAAGTATTTTCATCCGAGTTACGATTTATTTTATATTAATTTTAAAAGATTTAATCATTTTTAAAATTTACTTAATTATTTTAAATCAACATTATCTAGAACAGTGCATGCTGATGTCATCATCAGCATGACGTCAGCAGTCAACAGGCCATTGACTGGGTCAATCTAACGTGTGGGTCCCGCATGTCATAGACTCATAGTAATTAAACATGGTTAATTAGCTTTAACTAAATGATTAGTTTAATCTAATCCAGATTAATTAAGTTAATTAATATTTTAATTATTACTTTTTTAATTCCTTTCTTTCTTTTTTTAACGTTCTGGGGCTGGGCCCCATGTGTCCTTCGGCCAGGGGGCCGATGCGGGTTACGGGCGCTGGCCCGTGGGGGCGCACCCGACTGGGCGCGGGCGCCGGCACACCGGCGTGGAGCTCTCGCAAGCTGCAGCCGGGCGGAGCAGGGGGCACAGGGGCGACCGATGGTGGTGCAGCGTGGGGCCGGTGGCAGAGGAGGCGGGGAGTGGCAGGGGCTGCCGGCGCGGCCTTCGGCGCAGCAGGGCGCCGAGTGCGACGGCTAGGCGCGAGCAGAGGGGCTCGCGCAGGTGCCGGCGAGTCAAGGGCAGGAGGGAGACGGCCTGCCGAGTGAGGCCGTGGTAGACGGGGTAGCGCACGACGGAGGCGGCCAGGGTAGGGTGGGCGCGGAGTCAGACGTGCGGGCATGTCGCGCGCGACGAACGGCGTCGGGCAAAGAGGTAAAAGGGGGGAAAGTACGGCGGCTCACCGGGCCCTGCAGATGTGCGTACGCGGGCTCGGGGAGGAGGACGAGGACGGGCAAGGTCGAGGCGGCGGTGCTCCGGGGAGGTGGTCCGGCGAGGAGGAGGATGGGGACGACGTGCCGCGACGGAGTCGTGGCGGCGCGGGGCTGCTCCGGCGAGATCCAGGCGGCAGCGACGTGGTCCAACGACGGGATCCGGGGAGGCGCGACGCCGGGCTTGCGGGGAGGGCGCCGTTGCCCCCCGATCCAGATCGGGAGAGAGGAAGGAGCGGGGTCATGGGGGAAAGTGGGGTAGCGGTTAGGGTTTCAGGGTGGTGTGGGGATATGGGCGCGGCTGGTGGGCCGGCCTGGGGTTGGCCTAGATGGCCAGATGGGTTGTTCGACCCAGGGAGAGTGGGGGCTTTGCCCCTTTTCTTTTTGTCTGTTTTATTTTTTTTTATTTCTTTTATGTTTTCTCTTAGTTTCACCTTATTATAGTTTAAATGAAATACAAAACTAGTTCCTAATTTAGTTTTAATAAATATGCCACTCCCCCAATGGTTTTGAGCAATAATATTCTATTAATTGAAAAAGGCATTTAAATATTTGTTTGTATTACTGTTTTATTTATTTCAGTGCAATTAAATACTTTATAAAAATGTGGATTCTCCACCAAAATGATTTATGCAATATTTGGCACAACCCGAACATTTTAGTTTTTAAAATTTGAAAACCTTTATCGTTTGACTTAAATTCAAATTTGGATTTGAATCGGTTTCGAACTAACGCGAGATTAACAACAGTAATCGTGGCGACATGGCATCATTAACATGGGATTACTATATCCTAATTATCCGGGCGTCACATGATGACTGGGGAACAAAGCATTGGGAGGACTCCGGCCGTTGCCGCGCACTTGAGCTGATCCGCTGAGCTGAACGTGACAGCGCACGCAGACCACCTGAGAGGGCGCGTGGCCTCAAGCTTGGGGAGGACTGCATTCACCTCGTGAGCAAACTACTTGAAGATGCGCTGTGAGGCTGGGGCCTGGACGCCGTCCAGGATGCAAGCGATTGCACGCGGCTCCTGGAAGCCCCAGCCCCCTCGTCCCAATGCTGGTCTTCATTCCTCCTTGGCGGTAGTGGCAGAGGAGGGAGGCCTGCGTTGCCTTGCGGGCAATCCTCATGAGGCTGGTCCCTCCAACCTCCCTCGCGAGGCTGGTCCTGCCAACGGTCCTCGCGAGGTCGGTCACGCCACCCTTGGCGAGGGCCACAGTCTTCCCATCGTCCTCCACCTCTTCCTCCTCCTCGGCCATAGCCCCGATCGTTGCACTCGGGGCGTCGGCCGATTCACCCATCTCGCACAGCCCTGATCTCTTGACATTCGTTGGTGTTGTGGGTGTGGAGGTCGTGGTACACGCAGTACCGGCTGCCCTTGGACGACTCCGGCTGATCTCTGCCTCGCTTGGTGTCTGGCTCCGCTGCGAGCACAGCAGCCCCTTTGCGCTTCACGTCCTTGACCTTGGGATTCTTCTCTTCCGGATCAGCAGCTAGAAGCTCGAGGAGGGAGAGGCGCCCTTCCTCAGCCCTGGCGCACTTGGTCACCAAGTTGAACAGCTCCAGAGATGTGCACAGGTCTTTATGGATCGCTAGCTCCTCTTTCATCTTGATGTCACGCACGCCATCGGAGAAGGCTGAGATGATGGCTTCCTCAGTCACCCTGGGGATCTTGAGGCGGGCATTGTTGAAGCACTGGATGTACTTTTGTAGGGTCTCTCCTGGCTGTTGCTTGATGCGGCGCGGGTCACTCATGGCCGAGGGCCGGTCGCGAGTGCCTTGGAAGTTGGCGATGAAACGAGTGTGCATCTCGTCCCAAGAGGATATCATGCTGGGAGGCAGGTTTAGGAGCCAAGTGCGGGCGCCATCCTTGAGCGCCATGGGAAACCAGTTCGCCATGACCTTCTCGTCCCCGTTGGCGGCTTCGATGCCCAGCTCATAGAGCTGTAGGAACTCCACGGGGTCGGCAGTGCCATCGTAGTGAGGAGGCAGGTCAAGTTTAAACTTGCCTGGCCAAGCGACACTGCGTAGCTCGATGGTGAAGGCGCGGCAGCCTGCGGTGGCCATCGGAGCTCTCTGCTGATGCGGGGCTTGCTCCTGGGGATTCCCGCGCGCCGCTGTCTGGAGCAGCGCAGGGTCTTGACGTGGTGGCGCAGGGATGCGGTCATGGCGCACCTGTGCCGGGAGCACACGAGCACTTTCTTGGGGACGAGGGATTTCTTGGCAGCTCCTTTCTTGTCGCGCGGGCGCCGGACGCGGCGGATCTCATCCTGGGGCCGCGCGCCTTGGAGCCAGAGCGCCTTTTTGGGGAGGAGGTGGCGGAGGCACCTCCTGATCTTCGCCTCCTGCATAGGACAGAGGGCGAGGCAGCGAGAGGGACGGCGTAGGGGAGCCCCCTGCGGCGCTGACGAGCTCGGTGATGCGAGCGAGCCACTCTTCGTAGAGGTCGTCGACGGGACGGTAGTGCAGGAGCTCACGTGCCAGGAGCAATGCGGCATGCGCGTCCACAGGAGCGCGACGAGCGTGGGACAACGAACCGGCTGGAATAACCGACGGGGTGGCGGTGCGGCCTTCCCGCCGCATCGAGGGATGTAGCGACGACGCCTGTTGCTCGTTTCCCGCCGGGCCGGTGGCGGCATTGGGCGAAGGGGAATGACGGGGGCACCCACCGACCGGAGCCGTCTGGGTGACTCTGGCGGCGAGAGCAGCCTGACGCTCGGCGCGGGCTCGGCGAGCGTCAGACATGGGCGCGAAGGACGACGAACGCGAGGCGGTGGAAGAAGGATTCCGGTGCACCCTACCTGGCGCGCCAAATGTCGGATTTCGGGTTCCGGCAGACCCTTGAGGTTCGAACTCTGGGGTACGCACGAAGATCTTTCCCCTACCAACTCACATCTCGAAGCCTCGCAAGGGATCTAAGCTAGAAAGAAGAACACACAAGGGACACGAGGTTTATACTGGTTCAGGCCACCATTGTGGTGTAATACCCTACTCCAGTGTGTGGTGTGGTAGATAGCCTCAGGGGCTGATGATGAGCAATACAAAGGGAGAATAGCCTCGCGAGGGGCTGTTCTTGAGCTGGTGCGATGAACTGCTTGGGTGAGTTCAGTCGCCTTTCTCTCTCATCTACCCAAAATCTGGATCCTCTCCCTACTCTGTGGTGGCTAGCTCTATTTATAGAGGGAGGCCCAGGGCCTCTTCCCAAATAATGAGCGGGAAGGGTGCCAACAATTGGCCATTTTGAAGGGGAACATCTAGTACACTTATCCTGACTAAAGTTAGTCTTCGACTGCCAAAGACTCTGACGGTAATGTCGTACTGGGCTCCACGATGACCTCCATCCTGCCGTTCTGCTAGTCTTGGTCTTGTTGCACCCAAACAGTAACCTTTGCCTGATGCCTTGGCCTGTGCTTGCCCCCTTTGCACCGAATGGGAAACAAGGACACTGCGCAGGCCGGCGCCCGCCTGGTCTTGATCATCATGGCTTGCGTCACGGGCACCTCGCGAGGTACCCCGCCTTGATCTCTCTGCCTCCTCGCGAGCCCGCCTGATGAGGCTACTCCTAAGGAAGCTTCCTGTTGTCCACCCCGTGAGGTTTGGCCCCTCGCGAGGGTCTTGAGCTTGAGCTGATGAAGCTGGGCTGTACTGGGCCTCCATTCGAGCCACGCCGCAGGCCGCAGGCAAGCAAGTCTGGGGACCCCCGTTCCCAGAACGCCGACACACATAATACTGCGGAATTATACGTAGTCACTAAGTTAGGGCTCCATCAACGCCACTGGGCTCGTTGAGTGTAAACCATAACCCTATCGTCTCTTAATCTGTCGAGATCTGCACATGACAGGTGCAGATGAGTACGTGGAATGTACTCGCAAGCTGCAATGGGGAGTTTAACAGAACATATATGCAAGGTAAGTATTGGTGGAGGTTTCCTTTGCATAAAGCCAATTTTCTCCTATACTAAACTTCTTTTGAAATAAAAAATAGTTTTCAGTATAAAAGGTAGGAGTGAGACACTTGGATATACACACCAGTGCTCATTCTCCAAAATAGTTTAAATCATACATAAGGTTGAAGTGAAACACATTCACTGTGCTCATTCCTCAACTTTAACCCTTAAAATAAACTTTTAGAAAAGAGAGGGAAGATTCTTCTTCAGTCCAAGTCTTCAGTTGCTCAAAATTACCCGTAACCGGGGGCACAACTAATCGATTAGGTTTAACCCTCTGTAGAGGTTGTACACGTTCCCCACATGACACAACCAACCCTGTTTATCATTACACACTTGGGTGCACGACCAGGAGAAGATTGTGACGAAGCCTTTCCGTAACAGCCCCCTATACCACCAAGCCGCCCGCAACTTAGGCAATGAAAGCCCCTCTCCGATGGCGGTCCTGGGGTAGGGTTTCCCGTTAGTACTAAGCTAAGCCAGAGCCCATAGTAGCATGTGGTTGTACTAAAAGCTACATCAAACTGTAGTTGGAAGATCTCTTTCCCCTGAACGGCAGTCCCTACCAAAAACCTGTGTGCAAGACCCCAGTCGGGCGCATTCACTGCAAGACCCGGATGGGCGCAATCACTTGTAGACGCTCCCGTCAATACCATTCTGCCCAGGGAGTAGAAGTAAAATAGTATATAGTTTTGTTTTCAAAAGATTTCACAAAATGTTGCCTAAAAGAAGGCAAGTTTATTTGTTTAAAAACTTGTTTGATTTTCAACCCACCCATTTGTGCAAGCGCGGCCAAGCATGGTAGTAAGTCTTGAATCTATGGTTGTAGCTAGTAATAATATTTTGCAAAACTTTTATAAAACATGCATAGTATTTAAATTCAAACAGGTATGCATAATATAAAAATATAGGCCAGGGCATGATCAAATTGCAACTCGCCTGATTATTGAAGTTGATTCTCTATTTGTTATCGTCTCTCCTTTACTTTACGTTATATCTAGCGATGAAAGAAAATACTTCAACACGCAATAATTCAAATAAAGATCCAAATAAAATATTCAAATCAACAATATGAATTCATTTGTAGGATAATTATCATGACGTGGCTATGGTTTGAGATAGAATCAAGTTTGGTCTTGAACAAGGCATGATATAGTCATATCCTAGGGTTGGATCAAGTGATAGTAAGTGAAGATCTTGGTTTGATACAGAAGATGGGTTGTGAGACAAGTTCTTACAACAAATTCTATCATAAGATTATTCGGAATATTTTACTTGGGTTAAATAAAACTGGCATGGCATAAGTTTCAAGATAAAAGGATTAAATCCTTAATCTTGTAACTTCAAAGTTTTGTGGTGATATGAAATGTCCAAAGAGGTTCCCTAGGGATCAATCTAAGAGATTTACCCTATAGCCAAATTTTATTTTAACAAAATTATTAAAGAAGGTCAAACCAAGGTGTTGATGTTAAAACATTGACTAAACCTTGCAGGAAAAAAATTATGCCATGAGTTCCAACAGAAAGGTGATGTCCTAAGGTTGAACTTTCATATAATAAACATTTTTATATGATTTATAGATTAGAAGATATAACAAAAGTACTCAATTTAACATTTAAATCAGAACTAAATTTTAACTTGCCAAAAACTGAGATCTCGAATTTTTATGATAAACTAGATGTTCCAAGGAATCCGGGAATATAAAATTTGTTGAATTTGGGCATGCGGTTTAGGAACTATGATTTTCCGAAGTTTGGATATTTTCCTGAAAATGTATTACGGGATTAAGATTAGGCTGCTACGTGTCATGTCCCTACTGGCTGATATCCCTTCGTTTTTTTTAAGAAACAACAACGATGTGAAGAACAGGAGTGGAAAAACTCACAGAAGTTGCGGGTCCATGTCGCCGGAGGCGGGCGGCGCACGGCTCGGGCTAGCATGGATCCGACGACCCTGTGGCTTCCGATGATGTTGCAGTGCAGGAAGACGTTCAGGGAGACACGGAGATACGACAGGGGCACGGGCAAGGTTGCTCGCGTCCTATGGCGCCCGGAATGAGCTGCCGGAGTTCGTGGGGGCGGCGGTGAGGCTCGGGCTTCGCCGTTCTCGTGCTTGCAAAACCGAGTGGCACCAGGGTTCAAAGGGGTGCGCCTTGGCTAAATACGAATGAAGGAAGAAAGATGAGGGGCTCTGGTCCTCTGGTCTCGATGCAATTCTCAATGTACAGCTTTTGAACCGGGCTTTACCCCTTTCCATTACTAAGAACGGAACTCTCAATGTACAGCTGTGGGGTGGGTTACTCCGGCGAAGAATTACTCTGGAATTGAGGCGATAGAGATGGGGATTCCGGTCTTGTGTGGAATAGCAGGGTTGGATGCGCTCCTCTGGGTCGATTTATAGTGGCAGAGGGAGCCGGTTCGAGGAGACCAAGGGAGCTCAACGTGGCCATTAATGGCTTTTTTGTGCATGTACGTTTCACGGATCCGTTCGACCAATTAAAGCAATAATGTTGGGTTCTAATCCCCTGAATGTGTTACTTGTAACGCTCTTCACAATTTTCGTGTTGAGTCCGAAGTGAAACGGGCAAGGAATTAAGTGGGAGGAAAGGAGGAAGAGGTGGGGAGCCATGGCCGTTTCTGTTCTGTTTCCTGCTCCACTGCTCCAGATTGAACGTGCAGAGGAAGGAGACGAGCACGTCCATGCGCCTGGGCTTGAGGTGTGATCGCTCGATGGGCTTTAGTGGAAAAAAAATTACTAGGCCCAAGGAGCAAGAGAAGGAAAATAATTTTTCAAGAGAGGTGGGCTTGGATGGCTGTGCTCCTGCTGGACACATCCACTGAGCGAAACACTGAGCGAATCATAGCTTAGGATGAGATGAGTTGGACTAGTAGGTTTAATTAGTAGAACAGATAAATTACCAAAAAGTTTAACTAACTCCAGAAATAAAAAATGTTCACATATACGAAGTTACTACTTAGAGCCTAGAAACAATACTTTCATAACGTGATAAAATTAGTTTTGTGCACAAACTTTGGGTTTTATGAACACCCAAAATGACCCCAAAAAAATATATTAGATATTTCCAACAATAGTTTTAGAGAAGTCATATTATCTCCTCTCATATTTTCTTATTAAATCATTTATTAGAAATATTTAAGTAGTCTCTAAAAGCAAATAAGCTCCAACTTAGAGAGAACCTCCAAATATCAAATAAATTCTTTATGAAATATGTTTAGACCACAATTGAGAAAGTCATTTTATTCTCACTCGTTTATTTGAATGTGGTTTCAAAATATTTCAAAAAGTTCAAAAATAAATGGAATGAAAATTTGAATAAACTTTCCAACCATAGTTTTCTTTATTGGATAAAAATATTATCCAACTTTTATAACATGGTTTCAAAAGTTTTAACAAGGCCCCAAAAAAATTAATTTACCCTCAAAATTATAGCAATTCACTTTTTAATATCTTATTAACATTCCAAAATTTTGAAAAATTTGGGATGTTACATGGTCATTACGCACTGATCAGATAACAAACAGTTATATCATACCTAACTCCGCAGAGAGGACATGGCGCATTAAATGCACCGCTTAGCATCACGTAGAGGGAGTAGCCCGGCAAGCTTGCCGCGCTACCGTAGCTATCTTTTGCCCTGTCTGCCTTACACGCCTCAGGACGGGTGTCAAGCAGGGTGGATCTTCTCCTCAAATGGCGGCCACGTTCCAGAGGACAGCCACTTAATCACTTGGGGGCTCGACACGGCACTGATAAGTGACCTGAGTCATTGTGCGGTGAATCGGTGGTTCCTTGGCGGGTTTGGCGTCCCCGGCGTCGCCGGCAAGCCTGTCGGGGGAGTCTTGGGACTTGTCTTAGGTGTGGCCTCGACCTGACCGGGCTCGCCTGCCCGGCAAGGGAAGTTTTTCCTTAGTGATATCTTGCTCCTTTGGCTCGTCTTGGCCTTGTATTGGATGATGTAAACTTGCCCTCGAGCCTGTGTACGGTCCGGGCAACATAAAATAGGGTTTGTTGCACCGACAGGAGCCCCCGGGCCTGGCCTGGACGCGCTGCTGAGCATCGCCGGGGTGGGCCCTATCCAGTACACAGGCGAAGAGCTTGTAGTAGCTCATCCTTTGATAACTTCTTTGCTTCTTCATTAACCTTTCTTGACTCAGTTTCCAGTTTTTACGCGCATCGCGCAAGACGTCGTGGGGGAGGTATTACGCCACAATTTATGGGCTGCCCACGTCCCACATTCAAGGGGTGGTAACTGCCACTCCACTAGTCTTCTGACCCAACCGTTTCCGCGACGTATGCTTCATGCATTGCGCAGGGTTGGTGGCGGCCGCGGAGGGTACGGGAAAGAGCGCCATGGCAGAAAGCCAGGCGCAGCGGGTAGGCGCAGGAGGTCGTCCTTGATTTTGCATGCCGTTGGCGACGCAGAGGAGCCAAATTGGAGGAGTGGGGCGGTGGCCTCCAGGGCGAGGAGCTAGCCCTATTCGCCCATAAAAGGGAACGTGGGCAGGGTGCTCGTGTTGGAAATATGCCCTAGAGGCAATAATAAATTAGTTATTATTATTATATTTCCTTGTTTATGATAATCGTTTATTATCCATGTTATAATTGTATTGATAGGAAACTCAGATACATGTGTGGATACATAGACAACAACATGTCCCTAGTAAGCCTCTAGTAGACTAGCTCGTTGATCAATAGATGGTTACGGTTTCCTGACCATGGACATTGGATGTCGTCGATAACGGGATCACATCATTAGGAGAATGATGTGATGGACAAGACCCAATCCTAAGCCTAGCACAAAGATCGTGTAGTTCGTATGCTAAAGCTTTTCTAGTGTCAAGTATCATTTTCTTAGACCATGAGATTGTGCAACTCCCGGATACCGTAGGAATACTTTGGGTGTACCAAACGTCACAACGTAACTGGGTGGCTATAAAGGTGCACTACGGGTATCTCCGAAAGTGTCTGTTGGGTTGGCACGAATCGAGACTGGGATTTGTCACTCCGTGTGACGGAGAGGTATCTCTGGGCCCACTCGGTAGGACATCATCATAATGTGCACAATGTGACCAAGGGGTTGATCACGGGATGATGTGTTATGGAACATGTAAAGAGACTTGCCCGTAACGAGATTGAACAAGGTATCGGGATATCGACGATCGAATCTCGGGCAAGTACTATACCGCTAGACAAAGGGAATTGAATACGGGATTGATTGAATCCTCGACATCATGGTTCATCCGATGAGATCATCGTGGAACATGTGGGAGCCAACATGGGTATCCAGATTCCACTGTTGGTTATTGGCCGGAGAGTTGTCTCGGTCATGTCTACGTGTCTCCCGAACCCATAGGGTCTACACACTTAAGGTTCGATGACGCTAGGGTTATAAAGGAAGTTTGTATGTGGTTACTGAATGTTGTTCGGAGTTCTAGATGAGATCCCGGATGTCACGAGGAGTTCTAGAATGGTCCGGAGGTAAAGATTTATATATGGAAAGTTGTTGTTCGGGTTCCAGGAAAAGTTCGGTTTTTTCTAGTATTGTACCGGGAAGCTTCCGGAAGGTTCCAAAGGATTCCGGAGGGGTCCGGAGGTCTGGAAAATGTTCCACCACATCCAATACAACAGCATGGGCTGTAGGGGGGCGCCCTAGCCTTAATGGGCCAGGGGCACCAGCCCCCCAAGGACCATGCGCATGGGAGAGGGGAAACCCTAAAGGGGAGGGCCTCCACTTGACTTGGGAGGCACTCCTCCCCCCTTGGCCGCCGCCCCAACCCTAGATGGGATCTAGGGGGGGCCAGCCCCCCCTCTCTCCCCACCTATAAATAGTGGAGCGGTGGGAGGGCAGCCACACCCCAAGTTCTGGCGCAGCCCTCCCCCTCTCCCAAGTTCTCCTCCTCTCGCGCGGTGCTTGGCGAAGCCCTGCAGGATTGCCACGCTCCTCCACCACCACCACGCCGTCGTGTTGCTGCTAGACATAGTCTTCCCCAACCTCTCCCTCTCTCCTTGCTGGATCAATGCATGGGAGACGTCACTGGTCTGCATGTGTGTTGAACGCGGAGGTGTCGTCCGTTCGGCACTAGGATCATCGGTGATTTGGATCACGACGAGTACGACTCCATCAACCCCGTTCACTTGAACGCTTCCGCTTAGCGATCTACAAGGGTATGTAGATGCACTCTCCTTCCCCTCGTTGCTAGATTACTCCATAGATTGATCTTGGTGATGCGTAGAAAATTTTGAATTTCTGCTACGTTCCCCTACAGCGGCATCATGAGCTAGGTCTATGCGTAGTTTCTATGCACGAGTAGAACACAAGTTGTTGTGGGTGTTGATTTCGTTCAATATGCTTACCATTACTAGTCCAATCTTGTTTCGACGGTATTGTGGGATGAAGCGGCCCGGACCGACCTTACATGTACACTTACGTGAGACAGGTTCCACCGACTGACATGCACTTGTTGCATAAGATGGCTAGAGGGTGCCAGTCTCTCCCACTTTATGCGGATCGGATTCGATGAAAAGGGTCCTTATGAAGGGTAAATAGCAACTGACATATCACGTGGTGGTTTTTGCGTAGGTAAGAAACGTTCTTGCTAGAAACCCATAACAGCCACGTAAAACATGCAAACAACAATTAGAGGACGTCTAACTTGTTTTTTCAAGGTATGCTATGTGATGTTATATGGCCAAAAAGAATGTGATGTATGAGATTGATCATGTTCTTGTAATAGGAATCATGACTTGCATGTCGACGAGTATGACAACCGGCAGGAGCCATAGGAGTTGCTTAATTTATTGTATGACCTGCGTGTCATTGAACAACGCCATGAAATTACTTTACTTTATTGCTAAACCGTTAGCCATAGTAGTAGAAGTAATAGTTGGCGAGACAGCTTCATGGAGACACGATGATGGAGATCACGGTGTCATGCCGGTGACGATGATGATCATGGAGCCCCGAAGATGGAGATCAAAAGGAGCAAAATGATATTGGCCATATCATGTCACTATTTGATTGCATGTGATGTTTATCATGTTTTACATATTATTTGCTTAGAACGACGGTAGCTTAAATAAGATGATCCCTCGCAATAATTTCAAGAAAAGTGTTCCCCCTAACTGTGCACCGTTGCGAAGGTTCGTTGTTTCGAAGCACCACGTGATGATCGGGTGTGATAGATTCTAACATTCGAATACAACGGGTGTAAGCCAGATTTACACATGCAATACACTTAGGTTGACTTGACGAGCCTAGCATGTACAGACATGGCCTCGGAACACGGAAGACCGAAAGGTCGAGCATGAGTCGTATAGAAGATACGATCAACATGAAGATGTTCATCGACATTGACTAGTCCGTCTCACGTGATGATCGGACACGGCCTAGTTGACTCGGATCATGTAATCACTTAGATGACTAGAGGGATGTCTATCTGAGTGGGAGTTCATAAGATGAACTCAATTATCCCGAACATAGTCAAAAGGTTTTTGCAAATTATGTCATAGCTCACGCTTTAGTTCTATTGTTTAGATATGTTCCTAGAGAAAATTTAGTTGAAAGTTGATAGTAGCAATTATGTGGACTAGGTCTATAAACTGAGGATTGTCCTCATTGCTTCGTAGAAGGCTTATGTCCTTAATGCACCACCCAGTGTGCTGAACCTCGAACGTCGTCTGTGGATGTTGCGAACATCTGACATGCACGTTTTGATAACTACGTGATAGTTCAGTAATGTTAAATGGTTTAGAGTTGAGGCACCAAAGACGATTTCGAAACGTCACGGAACACATGAGATGTTTCGAGGGCTGAAATTGGGATTTCAGGCTCGTGACCACGTCAAGAGGTATAAGACCTCCGACGATTTTCTTAGCCTGCAAACTAAGGGAGAAAAGCTCAATCGTTGAGCTTGTGCTCAGATTGTCTGAGTACAACAATCACTTGAATCGAGTGGGAGTTGATCTTCCAGATGAGATAGTGATGTTTCTCCAAAGTCATTGCCACCAAGCTGCTAGAGCTTCGTGATGAACTATAACATATCAGGGATAGATATGATGGTCCTTGAGATATTCACGATGTTTGACACCACGAAAGTAGAAATCAAGAAGAAGCATCAATTGTTGATGGTTGGTGAAACCACTAGTTTCAAGAAGGGCAAGGGCAAGAAGGGATACTTCATGAAACGGCAAATCAGCTGCTGCTCTAGTGAAGAAACCCAAGGTTGAACCCAAACCCGAGACTAAGTGCTTCTGTAATAAGGGGAACAACCACTGGAGCAGAATTGCCCTAGATACTTGGTAGATGAGAAGGCTGGCAAGGTCGATAGAAGTGTATTGGATATACATTATGTTAATGTGTACTTTACTAGTACTCCTAGTAGCACCAAGGTATTAGATACCAGTTCGGTTGCTAAGTGTTAGTAACTCGAAATAAAAGGCTACGGAGTAAACGGAGACTAGCTAAAGGTGAGCTGGCGATATGTGTTGGAAGTTTTTCCAAGCTTGATGTGATCAAGCATCGCACGCTCCCTCTACCATCGAGATTGGTGTTAAACCTAAATAATTGTTATTTGGTGTTTGCGTTGAGCATAGACATGATTGGATTATGTCTATCGCAATACGGTTATTCATTTAAGGAGAATAATCATTACTCTGTTTATTTGAATAATACCTTCAATGGTCTTGCACCTAAAATGAATGGTTTATTGAATCTCGATCGTAGTGATACACATGTTCATGCCAAAAGATATAAGATAGTAATGATAGTACCACCTACTTGTGACACTGCCATGTAAGTCATATTGGTATAAAACGCATGAAGAAGCTCCATGTTGATGGATCTTTGGACTCACTCGTTTTTTGAAAAGTTTGAGACATGCGGACCATGTCTATTGGTGTATATGCATGAAGAAACTCCATGCAAATGGACCGTTTGGACTCACTTGATTTTGAATCACTTGAGACATGCAAATCATACCACATGGGCAAGATGACTAAAAGCCTCGTTTTCAGAAAAATGGAACAAGAAAGCAACTTGTTGGAAGTAATACATTTTGATGTGTGCAGTCCAATGAGTGTTGAGGCATGCAGTGGATATCGTTATGTTCTTACTTCACGGATGATTTGAGTAGATACTGAGTTTATTTACTTGATGAAACACAAGTCTGATTATTGAATGGTTCAAGTAATTTCAGAGTGAAGTTGAAGATCATCGTGACAAGAGGATAAAATGTCTATCATATGATCATAGAGATGAGTATCTGAGTTACGAGCTTTGGCACACAATTAAGACATTGTGGAAATTGTTTCACAATTAATACCGCCTGGAACACCATAGTGTGATGGTGTGTCCGAACATCATAGTTGCACCCTATTGGATATGGTGCGTACCATGATGTCTCTTATCGAATTACCACTATCGTTCATGGGTTAGGCATTAGAGACAACCGCACTCACTTTAATAGGGCACCACGTAATTCCGTTGAGACGACACCGTTTGAACTATGGTTTGGAGAAACCTAAGTTGTCGTTTCTTAAAAGTTTGGGGCTGCGACGCTTATGTGGAAAAGTTTCAGGTTGATAAGCTCGAACCCAAAGCGGATAAAATGCATCTTCATAGGACACCCAAAACAGTTGGGTATACCTCCTAATTCATATCCAAAAGCAATGCGGATTGTTTCTTGAATCAGGTCCTTTCTCGAGGAAAAGTTTGTCTTGAAAAGTTGAGTGGGAGCATGGTGGAGACTTGATGAGGTTATTGAACCATCACTTCAACTAGTGTGTAGCAGGGCACATGAAGTTGTTCCTGTGGCGCCCACACCAATTGAAGTAGAAGCTTATGATAGTGATCATGAAGTTTCGGATCAAGTCACTACCGTACCTCATAGGGTGACAAGGATGCGTACTACTTCAGAGTGGTACAATAATCCTGTCTTGAAGGTCATGTTGCTAGACAACAATGAACCTACGAGCTATGGAGAAGCGATGGTGGGCCCATATTCCAACAAATGGTTAGAAGCCATGAAATCCGAGATAGGATCTGAAGGAAATATGCCCTAGAGGCAATAATAAAGTTATTATTTATTTCCTCATATCATGATAAATGTTTATTATTCATGCTAGAATTGTATTAACCGTAAACATGATACATGTGTGAATACATAGACAAACATATAGTCACTAGTATGCCTCTACTTGACTAGCTCGTTTATCAAAGATGGTTATGTTTCCTAGCCATGGACAAAAGAGTTGTCATTTGATTAACGGGATCACATCATTAGAAGAATGATGTGATTGACATGACCCTTTCCGTTAGCCTAGCACTTGATCGTTTAGTATGTTGCTATTGCTTTCTTCATAACTTATACATGTTCCTGTAACTATGAGATTATGCAACTCCCGTTTATCGGAGGAACACTTTGGGTGCTACCAAACGTCACAACGTAACTGGGTGATTATAAAGGAGTACTACAGGTGTCTCCAAAGGTACATGTTGGGTTGGCGTATTTCGAGATTAGGTTTTGTCACTCAGATTGTCGGAGAGGTATCTCTGGGCCCTCTCGGTAATGCACATCACTATAAGCCTTGCAAGCAATGTAGCTAATGAGTTAGTTATAGAATGATGCATTACGTAACGAGTAAAGAGACTTGCCGGTAACGAGATTGAACTAGGTATTGGATACCGACGATCGAATCTCGGGCAAGTAACATACCGATGACAAAGGGAACAACGTATGTTGTTATGCGGTTTGACCGATAAAGATCTTCGTAGAATATGTAGGAACCAATATGGGCATCCAGGTTCCGCTATTGTTTATTGACCGAGAATGGTTCTAGGTCATGTCTACATAGTTCTCGAACCCGTAGGGTCCGCACGCTTAACATTATGATGACAGTTTTATTATGAGTTTATAAGTTTTGATGTACCGAAGTTTGTTCGGAGTCCCGGATGTGATCACGGACATGACGAGGAGTCTCGAAATGGTCGAGACATAAAGATTGATATATTGGACGACTATATTCGGACACCGGAAGTGTTCCGGACGTTTTCGGAGAAAACTGGAGTGCCGGAGGGTTACCAGAACCCCCCCGAGAGAAGTAATGGGCCTTATGGGCCTCAGTGGAGAAGAGAGAGGGGCGGCCAGCATGGGCCGTGCGCCTCCTCCCCCTCTGGTCCGAATTGGACTAGGAGGGGGGGCGGCGCCCCCCTCTTTCCTTCTCCCTCTCCCCCTTCCTTTCCCCTCCTAGTAGGAGTAGGTAAGGGGGAGTCCTACTCCTACTAGGAGGAGGATTCCTCCTCCTGGCGCGCCCTCTAGGGCCGGCCGGCCTCCCCCCTTGCTCCTTTATATACGGGGGCAGGGGGCACCCTAGGACACACAAGTTGATCTACGGATCGTTCCTTAGCCGTGTGCGGTGCCCCCCTCCACCATATTCCACCTCGGTCATATCGTCGCAGAGTTTAGGCGAAGCCCTGCGCCGGTAGAACATCATCATCGTCACCACGCCGTCGTGCTGACAGAACTCATCCCCGAAGCTTTGCTGGATCGGAGCCCGGGGATCGTCATCGAGCTGAATGTGTGCTGAACTCGGAGGTGCCGTACGTTCGGTACTTGGATCGGTCGGATCGTGAAGACGTACGACTACATCAACCGCGTTGTCATAACGCTTCCGCTTACGGTCTACGAGGGTACGTGGACAAACACTCTCCCCTCTCGTTGCTATGCGATCACCATGATCTTGCGTGTGCGTAGGAATTTTTTTGAAATTACTATGTTCCCCAACAGTGGCATCCGAGCCTAGGTTTTATGCGTTGATGTTATATGCACGAGTAGAACACAAGTGAGTTGTGGGTGATACAAGTCATACTGCTTACCATCATGTCATACTTTGGTTTAGCGGTATTGTTGGGTGAAGCGGCCCGGACCGATATTACGCGTACGCTTACGCGAGACTGGTTTTACCGCCGTGCTTTGCACACAGGTGACTAGCGGGTGTCTTTTTCTCCAACTTTAGTTGAATCGAGTGTGGCTACGCCCGGTCCTTGTGAAGGTTAAAACAACACTAACTTGACGAACTATCATTGTGGTTTTGATGCGTAGGTAAGAACGGTTCTTGCTCAGCCCATAGCAGCCACGTAAAATTTGCAACAACAAAGTAGAGGACGTCTAACTTGTTTTTGCAGGGCATATTGTGATGTGATATGGTCAAGACATGATGCTATATTTTATTGTATGAGATGATCATGTTTTGTAACTGAAGTTATCGGCAACTGGCAGGAGCCATACGATTGTCGCTTTATTGTATGAAATGCAAACGCCCTGTAATTGCTTTACTTTATCACTAAGCGGTAGCGATAGTCGTAGAAGCAATAGATGGCGTAACGACAATGATGCTATGATGGAGTTCAAGGTTTCGCGCCAGTGACGATGGTGATCACGACGGTGCTTCGGAGATGGAGATCACAAGCACAAGATGATGATGGCCATATCATATCACTTATATTGATTGCATGTGATGTTTATCCTTTATGCATCTTATCTTGCTTTGATTGACGGTAGCATTTTAAGATGATCTCTCACTAATTATCAAGAAGTGTTCTCCCTGAGTATGCACCGTTGCGAAAGTTCTTCGTGCTGAGACACCACGTGATGATCGGGTGTGATAGGCTCTACGTTCAAATACAATGGGTGCAAAACAGTTGCACACGCGGAATACTCAGGTTAAACTTGGCGAGCCTAGCATATACAGATATGGCCTTGGAACACGGACCAAAAGGTCGAACGTGAATCATATAGTAGATATGATCAACATAGAGATGTTCACCATTGAAACTACTCCATCTCACATGATGATCGGACATGGTTTAGTTGATTTGGATCACGTAATCACTTAGATGACTAGAGAGATGTCTGTCTAAGTGGGAGTTCTTAACTAATATGATTAATTGAACTTAAATTTATCATGAACTTAGTACCTGATAGTATTTTGCTTGTCTATGTTTGTTGTAGATAGATGGCTCGTGCTGTTGTTCCGTTGAATTTTAATGCGTTCCTTGAGAAAGAAAAGTTGAAAGATGATGGTAGCAATTACACGGACTGGGTCTGTAACCTGAGGATTATCCTCATTGCTGCACAGAAGAATTACGTCCTGGAAGCACCACTGGGTGCCAGGCCTGCTACTAATGCAACTGACGACGTTAAGAACGTCTGGCAGAGCAAAGCTGATGACTACTCGATAGTTCAGTGTGCCATGCTTTATGGCTTAGAACCGGGTCTTCAACGACGTTTTGAACGTCATGGAGCATATGAGATGTTCCAGGAGTTGAAGTTAATATTTCAAGCAAATGCCCGGATTGAGAGATATGAAGTCTCCAATAAGTTCTATAGCTGCAAGATGGAGGAGAACAGTTCTGTCAGTGAACACATACTCAAAATGTCAGGGTATAATAATCACTTGATTCAACTGGGAGTTAATCTTCCTGATGATAGTGTCATTGACAGAATTCTTCAATCACTGCCACCAAGCTACAAGAGCTTCGTGATGAACTATAATATGCAAGGGATGGACAAGACTATTCCCGAGCTCTTCGCAATGCTAAAAGCCGCGGAGGTAGAAATCAAGAAGGAGCATCAAGTGTTGATGGTTAACAAGACCACCAGTTTCAAGAAAAAGGGCAAAGGGAAGAAGAAGGGGAACTTCAAGAAGAACAGCAAACAAGTTGCTACTCAAGAGAAGAAACCCAAGTCTGGACCTAAGCCTGAGACTGAGTGCTTCTACTGCAAGCAGAGTGGACACTGGAAGCGGAACTGCCCCAAGTATTTGGCGGATAAGAAGGATGGCAAAGTGAACAAAGGTATATGTGATATACATGTTATTGATGTATACCTTACTAATGCTCGCAGTAGTACCTGGGTATTTGATACTGGTTCTGTTGCTAATATTTGCAACTCGAAACAGGGACTACTGATTAAGTGAAGATTGGCTAAGGACGAGGTGACGATGTGCGTGGGAAATGGTTCCAAAGTCGATGTGATCGCAGTCGGCATGCTACCTCTACATCTACCATCGGGATTAGTTTTAGACCTAAATAATTGTTATTTGGTGCCAGCGTTGAGCATGAACATTATATCTGGATCTTGTTTGATGCGAGACGGTTATTCATTTAAATCAGAGAATAATGGTTGTTCTATTTATATGAGTAATATATTTTATGGTCATGCACCCTTGAAGAGTGGTCTATTTTTATTGAATCTCGATAGTAGTGATACACATATTCATAGTGTTGAATCCAAAAGATGCAGAGTTGATAATGATAGTGCAACTTATTTGTGGCACTGCCGTTTAGGTCATATCGGTGTGAAGCGCATGAAGAAACTCCGTACTGATGGGCTTTTGGAATCACTTGATTATGAATCACTTGGTACTTGCGAACCATGCCTCATGGGCAAGATGACTAAAATGCCGTTCTCCGGAACTATGGAGCGAGCAACTGATTTATTGGAAATCATACATACTGATGTTTGTGGTCCAATGAATGTTGAAGCTCGCAGCGGGTATCATTATTTTCTCACCTTCACAGATGATTTGAGCAGATATGGGTATATCTACTTAATGAAACACAAGTCTGAAACATTTGAAAAGTTCAAAGAATTTCAGAGTGAAGTGGAAAATCATCGTAACAAGAAAATAAAGTTTCTACGATCTGGTCGTGGAGGAGAATATTTGAGTTACGAGTTTGGTTTACATTTGAAACAATTCGGAATAGTTTCGCAACTCACCCACCCGGAACACCACAATGAAATGGTGTGTCCGAACGTCGAAATCGTACTTTACTAGATATGGTGCGATCTATGATGTCTCTTACTAATTTACCGCTATCGTTCTGGGGTTATGCTTTAGAGATGGCCGCATTCATGTTAAATAGGGCACCATCAAAATCCGTTGAGACGACGCCTTATGAACTGTGGTTTGGCAAGAAACCAAAGTTGTCATTTCTTAAAGTTTGGGGCTGCGATGCTTATGTGAAGAAACTTCAACCAGATAAGCTCGAACCTAAATCGGAGAAATGTGTCTTCATAGGATACCCAAAAGAAACTATTGGGTACACCTTCTATCATAGATCTGAGGGCAAGATTTTCGTTGCTAAAATCGGATCCTTTCTAGAGAAGGAGTTTCTCTCGAAAGAAGTGAGTGGGAGGAAAGTAGAACTTGATGAGGTAACTGTAACTGCTCCCTTATTGGAAGGTAGTTCATCACAAGAACCGGTTCCTGTGACAACTACACCAACTAGTGAGGAAGCTAATGATATTGATCATGAAACTTCAGATCAAGTTTCTACTGAACCTCGTAGGTCTACCAGAGTAAGATCCGCACCAGAGTGGTACGGTAATCCTATTCTAGAAGTCATGTTACTTGACCATGATGAACCTACGAACTATGAGGAAGTGATGATGAGCCCAGATTCCGGAAAATGGCTAGAGGCCATGAAATCTGAGATGGGATCCATGTATGAGAACAAAGTATGGACTTTGGTTGACTTGCCCGATGATCGGCAAGCCATTGAGAATAAATGGATTTTTAAGAAGAAGACTGACGCTGATGGTAATGTAACTGTCTATAAAGCTCGACTTGTTGCGAAAGGTTTTCGACAAGTTCAAGGGGTTGACTACGATGAGACTTTCTCACCCGCAGTGATGCTTAAGTCTATCCGAATCATGTTAGCTATTGCTGCATTTTATGATTATGGAATTTGGCAAATGGATGTCAAAACTGCATCCTTGAATGGATTTCTAGAAGAAGAGTTGTATATGATGCAGCTAGAAGGTTTTGTTGATCCAAAAGGTGCTAACAAAGTGTGTAAGCTCCAGCGATCCATTTATGGACTGGTGCAAGCATCTCGGAGTTGGAATAAAGGCTTTGATAGTGTGATCAAAGCATATGGTTTTATACAGACTTTTGGAGAAGCCTGTATTTACAAGAAAGTGAGTGGGAGCTCTGTAGCATTAATGATATCATATGTAGATGACATATTACTAATTGGAAATGATATAGAATTTCTGGATAGCATAAAGGGATACTTGAATAAAAGTTTTTCAATGAAAGACCTCGGTGAAGCTGCTTACATATTGGGCATCAAGATTTATAGAGATAGATCAAGACGCTTAATAGGACTTTCACAAAGCACATACCTTGATAAAATTTTGAAAAATTTCAAAATGGATCAGGCAAAGAAAGGGTTCTTGCCCGTGCTACAAGGTGTGAAGTTGAGTCAGACTCAATGCCCGACCACAGCAGAAGATAGAGAGAAAATGAAAGATGTTCCCTATGCTTCATCCATAGGCTCTATCATGTATGCAATTGTCAGGACCCCGACTCGATGTCACATCGATCTAGCTTGTAACACCTCATATCACTTTGCGGCCTCACGCACGGTATCCCCACGGGTGTCGCCTTACCTTTTCCCGGGACCGTTTGCGCCTTTTGGCTCATGTATATGATAGTGTCGCTAGCATCCATATGATAAGGAGCCCGGGCTGACATGACTAGTTGTAAACCCAAAGTGGCACAGACTTACAGGGACAGGCATCCATGACCCAGCTTCGAACGTGTCGGTCATCAGCAAGTGGGTCCGGGCTGTAGCACTGGGCTAGCAGGACTCCGGTAAACCGGGCTGTAGCAGGCTAATAGGACTCCGGTACTCAATGCGTGACATTTCCCCGAAGGGACAGACACAGGAACGAAGAAGGACACATGCCGGCCAGCCTAAGTGTTCCAGAGCAGTAGCAAGCTACCATGGCTCAGCGGTAACACTAGGAGACATTTCCCGGTAAGAGAGGCTACTAAAGATAAACAACTAGATAGTCAGATCCCACACATACCAAGCATTTCAATCATACACACAATATGCTTGATATGTGCAAACACAACAAGGCATCACAACATGACTCTACGACACAAGTACTTTATTTAGGGCTCAGAGAGCCATACATAACATACACATAGGTACGGGTCACACGACCCAGCATTCAAGTCATATAGTCATACAAACCAGCAGCGGAAGTAGCTTGTCTGAGTACAGACAACTAGTAAAATAAAAGAGGCTTGGAAAGCCTAGCTATACTACGTGGTCCTTCACAAGCTCAGGATCACCACCTGGGCCTTAGCCTACTCATTGATGTCAACGTCTACGAAGAACCCATCAGAAGGGGTTGCAGCGTCTTCTGTAAAAATGTAAATTATAGCAACATGAGTACAAAGGTACTCAGCAAGACTTACATCAGATCCTACATACATGCACATTATCAAGAAGGGTTGGTGGAGTTGTTGCAGCAAGCCAGCTTTGACTTTTGGCTAGGCTATCCTACGAGACTCCAACTTGAAATGGTTTTGCGTACACGAGTCCACTACTCACCACTTCAATACACTACCGAGGATCCACCTCCGCCTTCCTACGGAAGAGCCATCCTCGGCACTCACACTTATCTTGAAGCTTTTAGTAGTTTCCATTTACTTGTCTATGAACTGTATAGGCAACCAAGTAGTCCTTTACCGCGGACGCGGCTATTCGAATAGATCATGATAACCCTGTAGGGGTGTACTTCTTCATACATGTTTCCACCACTTAGCGTCTGCACACGACATGTGCTCGGCAGACTTCAAGTGAAAACCGATGTGGGTGTAGACCACGACCTACCTAAACACCTAAGTCTCTAGTCCAGGTTTATCGCCTATTCGGGTTCCATCCATGAGGAGACCCGGCCGAGGTTTCGCTCACAGCCCCAAACGATGTGAACAGGGTTCCCGAGATACCTAACGGGTATTCGGTACACCGTGCCACGTACCTACCGCATCACAGCCCACCCCTACGGTCAGTGCTGTCCACGGCCTCCAGTAGGCTACAAACACCAGAAACTACTTGCAACTCCTGGACAGAGGACTAGGGTGAATAAGAAGTCGAGCGGGGTCATATTTCAGGGCCCAATGCATGGTAGTAGCTGTATCTTAAATCACACATACAGATCTCAGTGCTTAAGGTCGGCTTCAATGAAACAACCCACCATGTAGTCCTACATGGCCTTTCATCGATACCTTTACCAAATCGTGTTCACCACACCACTCTCATTACCGACATAATCATTTCACTCTAGCCCATCACCCAGATGAACCAGACCTAACACGACTCTAAGCATAGCAGGCATAGCAAGGTAGGAACAACACATACATATGGCTCAATCAACTCCTACACATGCTAGTGGGTTTCATCTAGTTACTGTGGCAATGACAGGTCATGCAGAGGAAGTGGGTTCAACTACCGTAGCACACAGCAGTTTGAAACGCGTTGTCTTAATGCAGTAAAAGAGAGCAGGAGCGAGAACATGGGATTGTATCGATATGATCAAATGGTTGGTTGCTTGCCTGATGGTTCGATGCACTGATATGGTTCTTCGTTAGGGTAATCACGGTACTCCTCGGAGACAGAACCTGCCGTAAAGAACACCGATACACAACCATCACCAAACAATGTGCAACAATATGATGCATGCATGAAACATGGCAATATGAGTGTGTTGGGCTAATGCAACTAAGACCAGAAGGGTTTGAACCAATTTGAATCAAAGATTCTAATTTCAAACTCAAACATGGCCCTTTAAAGTGTTTTTTTCCTTGTTCTGCATTAAACATCAAGTTAACTTGTTTAATCATGCATGAAAATAGTACAGATGGATAGATTGGATTTTTCTGATCATTTTTCATATATAATTTGTCTGATTTGGAGTTACAGAATAAAAGTTATGAATTTTTGAAGTTTAAACTATATTCTGGAATTTCCTATATTAGATTAAATCCAGAAAATCAATTATTGCGTCAGCCTGACGTCAGTGTGACATCAGCAGGTCAACGGGACACATCCGGGTCAAACCTGACAGTGGGTCCCGTATGTCAGTGTGATTAGATTAGTTAAAGTTTAATTAAAACTAAACCTGTTTAATTAATAGGGATGGGCCCCACCTGTCATTGACTCAGGAGAGTCAACCAGGGCCCACCCGTGGTCAAACCCGGGTCGGCTGCACCGGCGTTTAGCCGCCGGCGAGCCCGACGCGGCGGCGGAAGTGGTTTTGGCCGTTCCGGCAACCAAACGAGCCGCGGAGGCCACCGGAGAGGAGCTAAGGTCGAGCCGCAGCTTTTGGTGGAGTCCGTTGGGGTCGGGGTGGCCGGAGTTGGCGCCGGCGACGACTTTGGCGGCCACCGGAGTTCAGCCGAAGTCGAACTTGACGCAAGAGGGGTCGGTGGGGTGCGGGGAGTAGCTAGTTAGGTGCTACGTGACGCGGTGAGCATGATGGACACTGTGGAGTGGTCGGAGGGTGACCGGGAGCACGTTGGCGACGAGCTCCACGGTGGTGGGTGCGGTTGAGCTCCGGGAGGTCGCTACACGGCTCAGGAACGAGAGAGGGAGGGTAGGAGGGGTAGCTAGGCTCACAGCGCACCCGTAGAGGCCACCGGCGGGGTCGGGGACGAGCTGAGGCGGCGACGGTGTTGAAGGGGATCTCCGGCGACGGCGGTTCGGGCGAGGTCGTTGTGGTGGACTCGGGCGATGCAAGCGCTCGGGGCTCGGCTTGCTCGATGAAGTGGACAGCGGTGGAGCTCCTGGACACGACGAGAGGACGCACGGGCGGCGGGGAGCGCGGCTACGACATAGGCACGGCGGCGGTAGCGTCGGCCATGGCTGGGGGGCGCGAGGGGGAGGAGCTGGAGAGGAGAGGGGGTGTCTGGGGGTTTCGGGGAAGAGAGGGGGAGCGATCCACGACGTCACCGGGCGAGGGGAGCGGCGAGGCGGCGAGCAGGTGCGTGGCGCGCGCTGCGGTCGCCGTCGGGCACCTGCCTGCCTGCCTGGCCGGCAAGCAGCTCGCTGGAGCGGCGCTGGGCTGGGCCGGCAGGTGGGCGGGTGCTGGGCGCCAGGTAAGTTTTTCTATTTTTTCCTGTTTTCTGTTTTTTTAATACTTCTGTAGCTTTGTTGATTTATTAAAAATACTTAGGCAACTCCTAAAATCACCAAACTACTCCTGGTCCATAGTTGGATTATTTCCAATATGAAACATTTTAGTTTGGAGATATTTGAGCATTTAAATATTTTATATAATTTTAAATGCCCAAATTCAAATATTTATGATTTAAATCAAAGACCCTAGGATGACCTAGGAAAATGTGCATCACTTTTGTCAGGGGTTCTGAACCAGGACAAAAATGATGGGCATTTTAGAAGGGCATTTCAGGTTCATTGAAAAAGTTTTAAGTAAACCCTAGTTGGTTTCAGAGGGGGCTGGGGGTTTTGTCATCCCCATTTCAGGTTTCTGATGAAAGAGTAAATATGATGCGACACTCTAATGCATGAACTAGCTAGGGTGTGACAACTCACCCCCACTCAAAAGAATCTCGTCCCGAGATTTGGGTTCCTCCGGGAAGAAAGCAGGATACTCAAGTCAAAGACGATCCTCCCTTTCCCAAGTTGCTTCATCCTCAGAATGGTGCGACCATTGAACTTTGAGAAACTTGATATTATGACGTCGAGTGGTACGCTCAGCCTGATCGAGGATACGAATGGGGTACTCTTGATACGTAAGATTATCTTGGAGATCAAGCGTTTCGTGGTCCACTCCACGGATAGGATCCGAGAAGCAACGCCTGAGTTGAGAAACGTGGAAGACATCGTGGACTCTGGAGAGATGTGGAGGTAGTTCCAACTGGTAGGCAACTTCTCCTCGTTTAGCGAGAATACGAAAAGGTCCAATGTAACGAGGAGCCAATTTGCCTTTGATACCGAAATGATGGGTTCCCTTCAGAGGAGTAACCCGAAGGTAAGCCTTCTCGTCAACCTCGAAAGTCATAGCCTTATGTTTTCGGTCATATTGACTCTTTTGACGAGATTGGGCTGTTTTCAACTTTTCACGAACGATGCGAACTTGCTCTTCTACTTCCTGAATCATATCCGGGCCAAAGAATTGTCTTTCCCCGGTTTCTGACCAGTTAAGGGGTGTTCGACACCGTCGTCCATAGAGAACTTCAAAAGGGGCTTTACCCAAGCTAGATTGATAGCTGTTGTTGTAAGCGAATTCGGCAAATGGAAGGCATTTCTCCCACTCCATTCCGAATGAGATAACAGAGGCTCGAAGCATGTCTTCTAGAATCTGGTTGACGCGTTCTACTTGACCACTCGATTGAGGGTGAAAAGCGGTGCTAAAGGAAAGGCGGGTTCCCATAGCATTTTGGAAACTTTCCCAAAATTCAGAGGTGAAAAGACTTCCTCGATCCGAGTTAATTTCCAAAGGAACACCATGGAGAGACACGATTCGGGAGATGTATAAGTCTGCCAACTGGCTAGCGGTTATACTTGTTGGGTTATGTAGCAGAAATTCAAAATTTTCCTACATAACACCAAGATCTATCTATGGAGAGACCAGCAACGAGTAGAAAGGGGAGTGCATCTACATACCCTTGTAGATCGCTAAGCAGAAGCGTTCAAGTGAATGGGGTTGATGGAGTCGTACTCGTCGTGATTCAGATCACAGATGATCCTAGTGCCGAATGGACGGCACCTCCGCGTTCAACACACGTACAGCTCGATGATGTCTCCCACGCCTTGATCCAGCAAGGAGAGAGGGAGAGGTTGAGGAAGACTCCATCCAGCAGCAGCACAACGGCGTGGTGGTGATGGAGGAGCGTGGCAATCCTGCAGGGCTTCGCCAAGCACCTACGGGAGAGGAGGAGGTGTCACGGGAGGGAGGGAGGCGCCAGGGGCTCAGGTATGGATGCCCTCCCTCCCCTCCACTATATATAGGGGCAGGGGAGAGGGGGAGGCGCAGCCTTGCCCCCTCCTCCAAGGAAGGGTGCGGCTAAGGAGGGGGGAGGAGTCCATCCTCCCCAAGGCACCTCGGAGGTGCCTTCCCCTTTTAGGACTCTCCCCTTTTCCTTTATCTTGGCGCATGGGCCTCTAGGGGCTGGTGCCCTTGGCCCATGTAGGCCAAGGCGCACCCCCTACAGCCCATGTGGCCCCCCGGGGCAGGTGGCCCCACCCGGTGGGCCCCCGGGACCCTTCCGGTGGTCCCGGTACAATACCGATGACCCCGAAACTTGTCCCGATGGCCGAAACAGGACTTCCTATATATAAATCTTTACCTCCGGACCATTCCGGAACTCCTCGTGACGTCCGGGATCTCATCCGGGACTCCGAACAACATTCGGTAACCACATATAAGCTTCCTTTATAACCCTAGCGTCATCGAACCTTAAGTGTGTAGACCCTACGGGTTCGGGAGACATGTAGTCATGACCGAGATGTTCTCCGGTCAATAACCAACAGCGGGATCTGGATACCCATGTTGGCTCCCACATGTTCCACGATGATCTCATCGGATGAACCACGATGTCAAGGACTCAATCAATCCCGTATACAATTCCCTTTGTCTAGCGGTATGGTACTTGCCCGAGATTCGATCGTCGGTATACTGATACCTTGTTCAATCTCGTTACCGGCAAGTCTCTTTACTCGTTCCGTAACACATCATCCCGTGATCAACCCCTTGGTCACATTGTGCACATTATGATGATGTCCTACCGAGTGGGCCCAGAGATACCTCTCCGTTTACACGGAGTGACAAAATCCCAATCTCGATTCGTGCCAACCCAACAGACACTTTCAGAGATACCCGTAGTGTACCTTTATAGCCACCCAGTTACGTTGTGACGTTTGGCACACCCAAAGCACTCCTACGGTATCCGGGAGTTGCACAATCTCATGGTCTAAGGAAATGATACTTGACATTAGAAAAGCTTTAGCATACGAACTACATGATCTTGTGCTAGGCTTAGGATTGGGTCTTGTCCATCACATCATTCTCCTAATGATGTGATCCCGTTATCAACGACATCCAATGTCCATGGTCAGGAAACCGTAACCATCTATTGATCAACGAGCTAGTCAACTAGAGGCTTACTAGGGACATGGTGTTGTCTATGTATCCACACATGTATCTGAGTTTCCTATCAATACAATTCTAGCATGGATAATAAACAATTATCATGAACAAGGAAATATAATAATAATCAATTTATTATTGCCTCTAGGGCATATTTCCAACAGTCTCCCACTTGCACTAGAGTCAATAATCTAGTTCACATCACCATGTGATTAACACTGACAGGTCACATCACCATGTGACCAACATCCAAAGAGTCTTGGGTTTGATCATGTTGCTTGTGAGAGAGGTTATAGTCAACGGGTCTGAACCTTTCAGATCCGTGTGTGCTTTACAAATCTCTATGTCATCTCTTAGATGCAGCTACCACGTTCTATTTGGAGCTATTCCAAATAACTGTTCTACTTGGAGCTATTCTAAATTGTTGCTCCATTATACGTATCCGGTATCTCTACTCAGAGCTATCCGAATAGGTGTTAAGCTTGCATCGTCGTAACCCTTTACGACGAACTCTTTTACCACCTCCATAATTGAGAAAATTCCTTAGTCCACTAGTTACTAAGGATAACTTTGACCGCTGTCCTGTGATCCATTCTTGGATCACTCTTGTACCCCTTGACTGACTCATGGTAAAGCACACTTTAGGTGCGGTACACAGCATAGCATACTGTAGAGCCTATGTCTTAAGCATAGGGGACGACCTTCATTCCTTTCTCTCTATTCTGCCATGGTCGAGCTTAAAGTCTTAACTTCATACCTTACAACTCAGGCAAGAACTCCTTCTTTGACTGATCCATCTTGAACACCTTCAAGATCACGTCAAGGCATGTGCTCATTTGAAAGTACTATTAAGCGTTTTGATCTATCCTTATAGATCTTGATGCTCAATGTTCAAGTAGCTTAATCCAGGTTTTGTATTGAAAACACTTTCCAAATAACCCTATATGCTTTCCAGAAATTCTACGTCATTTCTGATCATTAATATGTCAACAACATATACTCATCAGAAATTCTATAGTGCTCCCACTCACTTCTTTGGAAATACAAGTTTCTCATAAACTTTGTATACACCCAAAATCTTTGATCATCATCAAAGCATACATTCCAACTCCGAGATGCTCACTCTAGTCCTCAGAAGGATTGCTGGAGCTTTGCATACTTATTAGCATATTTCAGGATAGACAAAACCTTCCGGTTGTATCACATACAACATTTCCTCAAGAATCATCGAGGAAACAATGTTTTGACATCCTATCTGCAAGATTTCATAAATAATGCAGTAATTGCTAATATAATTCCAACATACTCTTAGCATCGCTACGAGTGAGAAAGTCTCATTGTAGTCAACTCCTTGAACTTGTCGAAAAACATCTTAACGACAAGTCGAGCTTTCTCAATGGTGACACTTACCATCATTGTCTGTCTTCCTTTCAAAATCCATATGTACCTAACAGCCTTACGACCATCAAGTAGTTCTTCCAAAGTCTACACTTTGTTTTCATACATGGATCCTCTCTCGGGTTTTATGGCTTCTAACCATTTGTCGGAATTTGGGCCCACCATCGCTTCTCCATAGCTCGTAGGTTCATTGTTGTCTAGCAACATGACCTTCAAGACAGGATTACTGTACCACTCTGAAGTAGTACGTATCCTTGTCACCCTACGAGGTTCGGTAGTGACTTGATCCGAAACTTCATGATCACTATCATAAGCTTCCACTTCAATTGGTGTAGGTGCCACAGGAACAACTTCCTGTGTCCTGCTACACACTTGTTGAAGTGACGGTTCAATAACCTCATCAAGTCTCCACCATCCTCCCACTCAATTCTTTCGAGAGAAACTTTTCCTCGAGAAAGGACCCGATTCTAGAAACAATCCCTTATTGCTTTCGAATCTGAGACAGGAGGTATACCCAACTGTTTTGGGTGTCCTATGAAGATGCATTTATCCGCTTTGGGTTCGAGCTTATCAGCCTGAAACCTTTCCACATAAGCATCGCAGCCCCAAACTTCTAAGAAATGACAGCTTAGGTTTCTCTAAACCATAATTCATACAGTGTCATCTCAACGGAATTACGTGGTGCCCTATTTAAAGTGAATGTGGTTGTCTTTAATGCCTAACCCATAAACTATCGTGGCAATTCGATAAGAGACATCATGGTATGCATCATATCCAATAGGGTGCAGTTATGATGTTCGGACACACCATCACACTATGGTGTTCCAGGTTGTATTAGTTGTGAAACAATTTCCACAATGTCTTAATTCTGTGCCAAACTCGTGATTCAGATATTCATCTCTATGATCATATCATAGATCTTTTATCCTCTTGTCACGACGATCTTTCAACTTCACACTGAAATTACTTGAACCTTTCAATAATTCAGACTCGTGATTCATCAAGTAAATATACTCAACATCTACTCGAATCATCTGTGAAGTAAGAACATAACGATATTCACTGCATGTCAGCACTCATTGGACTGCACACATCAAAATGTGTTACTTCCAACAAGTTGCTATCTTGTTCCATCTTACTGAAAAACGAGGCTTTTCAGTCATCTTGCCCATGTGGTATGATTTGCATGTCCCAAGTGATTCAAAATCAAGTGAGTCAAAACGGTCCATTTGCATGGAGTTTCTTCATGCATATACGCCAATAGACATGGTTCGCATGTCTCAAACTTTTCAAAATGAGTGAGTCCAAAGATCCATCAATATGGAGCTTCTTCATGCGTTTTATACCGATATGACTTACATGGCAGTGCCACCAGTAAGTGGTACTATCATTACTATCTTTTGGCATGAAAATGTGTATCACTACGATCGAGATTCAATAAACCATTTAGGTTCAATACTAATCTTGATGGTAGAGGGAGCGTGCGATGTTTGATCACATCAAACTTGGAAACACTTCCAACACATATCGTCAGCTCACCTTTAGCTAGTCTCCTTTTATTTCGTAGCTTTTATTTCGAGTTACTAACACTTAGCAACCGAACCGGTATCCTGTACCCTGGTGCTACTAGGAGTACTAGTAAAGTACACATTAACATAATGTATATCCAATATACTTCTATCGACCTTGCCAGCCTTCTCATCTACCAAGTATCTAGGGTAATTCCGCTCTAGTGACTGTTCCCCTTATTACAGAAGCACTTAGTCTCGGGTTTGGGTTTTACCTTGGGTTTCTTCACTAGAGCAGCAGCTGATTTGCCGTTTCATGAAGTATCCCTTCTTGCCCTTGCCCTTCTTGAAACTAGTGGTTTCACCAACCATCAACAATTGATGCTCCTTCTTGATTTCTACTTTCGCGGTGTCAAACATCGCGAATACCTCAAGGATCATCATATCTATCCCTGATATGTTATAGTTCATCACGAAGCTCTAACAGCTCGGTGGCAATGACTTTGGAGAACCATCACTGTCTTATCTGGAAGATCAACTCCCACTCGATTCAAATGATTGTTGTACTCAGACAATCTGAGCACAAGCTCAACAATTGAGCTTTTCTCCTTAGTTTGCAGGTTAAGAAAGTCATCGGAGGTCTTATACCTCTTGACATAGGCACGAGCCTAAAATCCCAATTTCAGCCCTCAAAACATCTCATATGTTTCGCGACATTTCAAAAATGTCTTTGGTGCCTCAACTCTAAACCGTTTAACTGAACTATCATGTAGTTATCAAAACGTGTATGTCAGATGTTCGCAACAACCACAGACAACGTTCGAGGTTCAGCACACTGAGCGGTGCATTAAGGACATAAGCCTTCTATGAAGCAATGAGGACAATCCTCAGTTTACGGACCTAGTCCGCATAATTGCTACTATCAACTTTCAACTAATTTTTCTCTAGGAACATATCTAAACAGTAGAACTATAGCGTGAGCTACGACATAATTTGCAAAAGGCTTTTGACTATGTTCAGGATAATTAAGTTCATCTTATGAACTCCCACTCAGATAGACATCCCTCTAGTCATCTAAGTGATTACATGATCCGAGTCAAACTAGGCCGTGTCCGATCATCACGTGAGACGGACTAGTCATCATCGGTGAACATCTTCATGTTGATCGTATCTTCTATACGACTCATGTTCGACCTTTCGGTCTCCGTGTTCCGAGGCCATGTCTGTACATGCTAGGCTCGTCAAGTTAACCCTAAGTGTTTCGCGTGTGTTCCGAGGCCATGTCTGTACATGCTAGGCTCGTCAACACCCGTTGTATTTGAACGTCTGAATAAAACACTCGATCATCATGTGATGTTTTGAAACAGCGAACTGTCGCAACGGTGCACAGTTAGGGGAGAACACTTCTTGAAATTGTTGTAAGGGATCATCTTATTTACTACCGTCGTTCTAAGCAAATAAGATGTATAAACATGATAAACATCACATGCAATCAAATAGTGACATGATATGGCCATCATCACTTTGCTCCTTTTGATCTCCATCTTCGGGGCTCCATGATCATCATTGTCACCGGCATGACACCATGATCTCCATCATCATGATCTCCATCATCGTGTCTTCATGAAGTTGCCTCGCCAACTATTACTTCTACCACTATGGCTAACGGTTAGCAATAAAGTAAAGTAATTACATGACGTTTAAGTTGACACGCAGGTCACAAATAAATAAAGACAACTCCTATGGCTCCTGCCGGTTGTCATACTCATCGACATGCAAGTCGTGATTCCTATTACAAGAACATGATCAATCTCATACATCACATATATCATTCATCACATCCTTTTTGGCCATATCACATCACATAGCATACCCTGCAAAAACAAGTTAGACGTCCTCTAATTGTTGTTTGCATGTTTTACGTGGCTGCTATGGGTTTCTAGCAAGAACGTTTCTTACCTACGCATGAACCACAACGTGATATGCCAATTGCTATTTACCCTTCATAAGGACCCTTTTCATCGAATCCGATCCGACTAAAGTGGGAGAGACAGACACCCCCCAGCCACCTTATGCAACTAGTGCATGTTTGTCGGTGGAACCGGTCTCACGTAAGCGTACGTGTAAGGTTGGTCCGGGCCGCTTCATCCCACGATGCCGCCGAATCAAGATAAGACTAGTAACGGCAAGCATATTGAACAATATCGACGCCCACAACTACTTTGTGTTCTACTCGTGCAAAGAATCTACGCAATAGACCTAGCTCATGATGCCACTTTTGGGTTATGTAGCAGAAATTCAAAATTTTCCTACGTAACACCAAGATCTATCTATGGAGAGACCAGCAACGAGTAGAAAGGGGAGTGCATCTACATACCCTTGTAGATCGCTAAGCGGAAGCGTTCAAGTGAACGGGGTTGATGGAGTCGTACTCGTCGTGATTCAGATCACAGATGATCCTAGTGCCGAACGGACGGCACCTCCGCGTTCAACACACGTACAGCTCGATGATGTCTCCCACGCCTTGATCCAGCAAGGAGAGAGGGAGAGGTTGAGGAAGACTCCATCCAGCAGCAGCACAACGGCGTGGTGGTGATGGAGGAGCGTGGCAATCCTGCAGGGCTTCGCCAAGCACCTACGGGAGAGGAGGAGGTGTCACGGGAGGGAGGGAGGCGCCAGGGGCTCAGGTATGGATGCCCTCCCTCCCCTCCACTATATATAGGGGCAGGGGAGAGGGGGGAGGCGCAGCCTTGCCCCCTCCTCCAAGGAAGGGTGCGGCTAAGGAGGGGGGAGGAGTCCATCCTCCCCAAGGCACCTCGGAGGTGCCTTCCCCTTTTAGGACTCTCCCCTTTTCCTTTATCTTGGCGCATGGGCCTCTAGGGGCTGGTGCCCTTGGCCCATGTAGGCCAAGGCGCACCCCCTACAGCCCATGTGCCCCCCCGGGGCAGGTGGCCCCACCCGGTGGGCCCCCGGGACCCTTCCGGTGGTCCCGGTACAATACCGATGACCCCGAAACTTGTCCCGATGGCCGAAACAGGACTTCCTATATATAAATCTTTACCTCCGGACCATTCCGGAACTCCTCGTGACGTCCGGGATCTCATCCAGGACTCCGAACAACATTCGGTAACCACATACAAGCTTCCTTTATAACCCTAGCGTCATCGAACCTTAAGTGTGTAGACCCTACGGGTTCGGGAGACATGTAGTCATGACCGAGATGTTCTCCGGTCAATAACCAACAGCGGGATCTGGATACCCATGTTGGCTCCCACATGTTCCACGATGATCTCATCGGATGAACCACGATGTCAAGGACTCAATCAATCCTGTATACAATTCCCTTTGTCTAGCGGTATGGTACTTGCCCGAGATTCGATCGTCGGTATACCGATACCTTGTTCAATCTCGTTACCGGCAAGTCTCTTTACTCGTTCCGTAACACATCATCCCGTGATCAACCCCTTGGTCACATTGTGCACATTATGATGATGTCCTACCGAGTGGGCCCAGAGATACCTCTCCGTTTACACGGAGTGACAAAATCCCAATCTCGATTCGTGCCAACCCAACAGACACTTTCAGAGATACCCGTAGTGTACCTTTATAGCCACCCAGTTACGTTGTGACGTTTGGCACACCCAAAGCACTCCTACGGTATCCGGGAGTTGCACAATCTCATGGTCTAAGGAAATGATACTTGACATTAGAAAAGCTTTAGCATACGAACTACATGATCTTGTGCTAGGCTTAGGATTGGGTCTTGTCCATCACATCATTCTCCTAATGATGTGATCCCGTTATCAACGACATCCAATGTCCATGGTCAGGAAACCGTAACCATCTATTGATCAACGAGCTAGTCAACTAGAGGCTTACTAGGGACATGGTGTTGTCTATGTATCCACACATGTATCTGAGTTTCCTATCAATACAATTCTAGCATGGATAATAAACAATTATCATGAACAAGGAAATATAATAATAATCAATTTATTATTGCCTCTAGGGCATATCTCCAACAATACTCTCACGAACAGGTAAGAAATGGGCCACTTTGGAAAGACGATCGACAACGACGAAGATAGCATTATTCCTTCTCTTGGTTCTGGGAAAACCGGTAATGAAATCCATACCAATTTTATCCCATTTCCATTCAGGAATAGCTAAAGGTTGAAGGGTGCCAGCAGGCCGTTGATGCTCTGCTTTTACACAACGGCAGATGTCGCAATTAGCAATGTACTGAGCAATTTCTCTCTTCATCCTAGTCCACCAGAACCTCTGGCGTAGGTCCTGATACATCTTGGTACTACCGGGATGAATGGTGAGAGGAGATTCATGAGCCTCCTTAAGGATCAACTGCCGTAGATGCTGGTTCTTGGGAACCACTAAACGGTTCTCAAAGTACACAACACCATGATCATTTGTGGAAAAACAACTAGCACCTCCGCTAGCAATGTTCTCCTTGATTTTAGATATTCCCTTATCTCGCTTTTGGGCAGCGATGATTTGATCCGTAAGAGTAGGTTTCGCCACCAAGGTGGAAAGAAATCCTTGTGGAACAATGTGAAGGTTAAGCTTCCGAAATTCCTCATGGAGAAGAGGTTGACTTTGTTGTAACATCAGGTTGTTACAATAAGATTTACGACTTAGCGCATCAGCCATGACTTTGGCTTTCCCTGGGGTGTAAGTTATTCCTAAGTCGAAATCTGTGATCAACTCAACCCAACGTCTTTGCCTGAGATTCAAATCCGGTTGGGTGAAGATATACTTCAGACTTTGGTGATCAGTGAATATTTCGCAACGATTACCAAGAAGGTAATGTCGCCAGATTTTAAGTGCATAGACTACGGCTGCAAGCTCTAGATCATGAGTAGGATAATTCTCCTCATGTGGGTGCAATTGCCGTGAAGCGTAAGCAATTACGTGTCGATCTTGCATGAGAATGCAACCTAGTCCTTGTCGCGAGGCGTCGCAGTAGATAACAAAGTCCTTAGAGAAATCTGGCGGTACCAATACGGGAGCAGATGTCAGGCGTCTTTTCCGTTCCTGAAAGCTGTGCTCACATTGTGGAGTCCACTCGAACTTTTTATCTTTCTTGAGGAGTTCGGTTAGAGGTTTAGCAACTTTGGAGAAATTTTCGACAAAGCGACGGCAATAGCTCGCTAAGCCCAGAAAACTCCGAACTTGCTTGACCGATTCAGGTGGAGTCCAATTAAGGACGGCTTGAACTCGCTCAGGGTTAACAGCAATACCTTTACCAGATATTACATGACCCAGATAGGTCACTTCTGATAACCAGAATTCACATTTAGAAAATTTGGCATAAAGGCGATGCTCTCGAAGTTTCTTCAACACTAGCCTTAGATGTTCGGCATGTTCTTCCTCGCTCTTGGAGTAGATGAGTATATCATCGAGGTAAACCATGACGAATTTATCCAAATACTCCATGAAGATTGAGTTCATTAACCGAGAAAAGGTGGCTGGAGCGTTGGTTAAACCGAAGGACATGACGGTGTACTCGTATTGGCCATAACGAGTAACAAAGGCCGGTTTAGGAATGTCCCCGTTCTTGATTTTGATTTGATGGTAGCCCAACCTCAAATCCATTTTGGAGAAGACTGAGGATCCAGCGAGCTGATCATACAGGTCGTTGATCCTGGGGAGCGGATATTTGTTCTTGATTGTGACCAAATTGATAGGTCGATAATCTACAACCATCCGGTCCGTACAATCCTTCTTCTTAACGAAGAGGACGGGGCAAGCCCACGGAGATGAACTAGGTCGGATGAAACCCTTTTTCAAGGACTCATCGAGTTGTTTCTTAAGCTCGGCTAGTTCTAGTGGTGCCATTTTATAAGGTCTTCTAGCAATCGGGACGGTTCCTGGAATGAGGTCTATTACGAACTCCACATCCCTGTCAGGTGGAACACCTGGCAATTCCTCTGGGAAGACATCCGGAAAGTCACGGACTACCGGAACGTCCTCAAGGTCTGGCAAAGGGCTGGCGTTAAGAGAATATAACTGTCGCTTGGCTATTTGGGTCAAGACATTGGCTATCTTTCCTGAAGGATGGGTGAGTTGAACAGTCCTAGAGAAACAATCAATTTTGGCATGATGAGCTGACATCCAGTCCATACCCAAGATGATATTAATATCTGAAGATTTGAGAGCTATCAAAGATGCAAGGAAAACAAGTCTGTCGACTTGGATTTCATTTCCATGACTTACCCTAGAGGTTTGCCATTTGGATCCCGGAGTTTGAATTACCATAGAGGATGGCATGTCACAGAATGCGGTGTTATGCAAGCGATCATAGTTCTCGGATATGAATGAATGAGATGCTCCTGTATCGAAAAGAACAGATGTCGGGTGGGAATTAACAAGGAGCGTACCGAGAACGACGTTGGGATCCTCTTGAGCTTCCTCGGCAGAAATACAATTGACATTGCCACGTGTAGTGGTGGCCGGCTTGGCGTGGAACACTTTCCCTGTCGGCTTGCCACGGCCAACAGCTTTAGCAGATTGGTTGGGGTTGGTTTGGGGACACTCGCGCATATAGTGGCTAGATTCCCCACACTTGAAACAAGTCACGGAACTGGTACGTGGAGGAGCACTGTTGGTTGGACCACCATAGGGCTTGGCTGGTGCAGACTGTTGAACGGGGCGAGGCGCCTGGAAGGATGGCCTCGGTGTGAACCTGGGTGGCAGGGCAGTGTTGGGCACCCACACGCGGCGCTTCTGAGGACCAGCACCGGATGAGGAACCCACGTCACGGCCATGCTTGCGTGTTGCATCATAATCAGACTGACCAGTCTCAGCACTGATGGCCTTGTTGACAAGCTTCTGAAAAGATGTGCACTCATGCAGACGGAGGTCGCGGCGAAGCTCAGGACTAAGTCCCTTACGGAACCTTGCTTGCTTCTTAGCATCAGTAGAAACTTCCTCAGTTGCATATCGTGCGAGGTTACCAAACTCCCTGCTGTAAGCATCCACAGAGAGTCGGCCTTGAGTGAAACTGCAAAATTCCTCACGTTTACGGTCCATGAGACCCTCCGGAATGTGATGTTCGCGGAAAGCCTCGCTGAATTCAGCCCAAGTAGTGACATGGCCCGCTGGGCGCATAGCTTCATAATTCTCCCACCAGAGACTGGCGGGGCCTTCAAGATGATATGCAGCAAAGGTGACCTTGTCAGCCTCAGCTACCAGCGCGGAACGCAGTTTATGAGAGATACTGCGAAGCCAGTCATCAGCGTCGAGAGGCTCGACGGAGTGGTGGAACGTGGGTGGATGTAACTTGATGAAATCACTGAGTGACACCACGTTAGTCCTCTGATGGTGTGCTGTGTTCTGTTCAATACGCTCCAACAAACGGTTGGTCTCCCGCTTGTTTCTTTCGGCTTCCATCATAACCTCGGCTAGGGAAGGAGGATGAGGCAGATTTGCATTCCTGACTTCACTGCCTTCGGCCTGCTCTGGAGGAGCAGGGTTATTGCGCGTGTTGACCATCCTAGGTAAACAAGACAATGATTTAGTCAGAATGATAAGATTCCGACACAAGATACAGAATGTAAGGAGTAACTCGGAATGCAAGATGATCATCCGTATGACATGGTAGATACAGAAATTGCTTCTTTATTCCATCGTCATACACACCATACAAGGTTTAGTACAAGACCAAACAAGGTACTATTACGGTGAAAAGAGGATTACATCTCATCGGAGGCATCCCAAGCTCCTATACATTATTTTTCTACACCTCCGGAAGGCGGTACAAACTAGGTCATATCCCAAGAGTCACGCAGGACGATAGACGACACAGCTAGTACGAACAAGTGATACTACCACTAACTCAGACTGATCCGTAGTAGTTCTCGTAGAAGTCACCTCCATAGCCTGGGAGCTCAACATGATCATCCGGGAACAGACGATCCCGCGGAGCTTGAGGACCATAGGGGCTAGGATGAGGTCTTGGACCAACAGACGGTGGCCTGCGGGGACCGCGAGGTGGGGTGATGCCTCCTACATCACGCCAACCCATCATGTCTGGCAGAGCAGATCTCACAGGATAGAGATCACGCATATCCGAATATCCAGCTTGCACCGCCGGTGCAAACCGAGTTAACGTGGCCCAATGGTCAGCACGGGTATTGAAAAGCTCTAGCCTCAAGGCCCGATTTTCACGGTCCTTATCCTCGAGCATCTCAGCAGTGGTGCGAGTCCGTGAATCCTCCTGAGTGGGGTCAGCATAGATAGCCTGGAGATACCCTTGTGCTCCCGGAAGTGATCCTGGCATATACCGGAAATCAGAGTCCCGAAATAGGCCAGACCTGACTCACATGATGGTCATCATAGAGTAGGCGGCATCCTGCACAACCATCTCAATAGTAACCCCGAGTCCATAGGAGCAGTGAAGGGGCTCGGTGGATCCAGGATAAGATGGAAATATCCTGACAGTGCAGAGATACTGACTTTGATTAAAGTCTCGGAATTGCTCTTCGACCGTGTACTCAGGATACCAACGGTATCCAGCCTCAGTCATTACCCTGACCAACATGGCGGTATGGCCGGGTACATCTAGGCATCGAGTCAGGCGAACCACTTGATTAAGGTCGCGAGTGGCCATCTGAAAGCACAACCATAATGCAAAGGCATTAGAATTTCTAGCAAAATTTCGGCAGCATAACAGCTGTAAATGCTCAAGAAGGATTTTGAGACATTTGACAAAGGATTTCATACACACTCAACATCATCATATCAAAGTTCTGAGTCCATCCTAACAACATGATGTGGTAGTAGAACTGTGCTAGGCTTGTATCCATCAAACCTATAAGGTACTACTGATTAGTAACACGTGATCCTGACAAAGAGAAAAGATCCTAATTCCTTAACCCCCGGTGGAAGAATAGACTGACTCAGATCAGAATGTCATAAGATAAAGGAGTAAAAAGAGCCTTACGTTCCAACCCACAAACAATTCCCCTACATATAACTAAAGAATTTCTAGACTCAACATCGACCAGTTTGGCTTGGAGAACCTACAGGCAGTCCGGCTCTGATACCAACGCTGTCAGGACCCCGACTCGATGTCACATCGATCTAGCTTGTAACACCTCATATCACTTTGCGGCCTCACGCACGGTATCCCCACGGGTGTCGCCTTACCTTTTCCCGGGACCGTTTGCGCCTTTTGGCTCACGTATATGATAGTGTCGCTAGCATCCATATGATAAGGAGCCCGGGCTGACATGACTAGTTGTAAACCCAAAGTGGCACAGACTTACAGGGACAGGCATCCATGACCCAGCTTCAAACGTGTCGGTCATCAGCAAGTGGGTCCGGGCTGTAGCACTAGGCTAGCAGGACTCCGGTAAACCGGGCTGTAGCGGGCTAACAGGACTCCGGTACTTAATGCGTGACATTTCCCCGAAGGGACAGACACAGGAACGAAGAAGGACACATGCCGGCCAGCCTAAGTGTTCCAGAGCAGTAGCAAGCTACCATGGCTCAGCGGTAACACTAGGAGACATTTCCCGGTAAGAGAGGCTACTAAAGATAAACAACTAGATAGTCATATCCCACACATACCAAGCATTTCAATCATACACACAATATGCTTGATATGTGCAAATACAACAAGGCATCACAACATGACTCTACGACACAAGTACTTTATTTAGGGCTCAGAGAGCCATACATAACATACACATAGGTACGGGTCACACGACCCAGCATTCAAGTCATACAGTCATACAAACCAGCAGCGGAAGTAGCTTGTCTGAGTACAGACAACTAGTAAAATAAAAGAGGCTTGGAAAGCCTAGCTATACTACGTGGTCCTTCACAAGCTCAGGATCACCACCTGGGCCTTAGCCTACTCATTGATGTCAACGTCTACGAAGAACCCATCAGAAGGGGTTGCAGCGTCTTCTGTAAAAATGTAAATTATAGCAACATGAGTACAAAGGTACTCAGCAAGACTTACATCAGATCCTACATACATGCACATTATCAAGAAGGGTTGGTGGAGTTGTTGCAGCAAGCCAGCTTTGACTTTTGGCTAGGCTATCCTACGAGACTCCAACTTGAAATGGTTTTGCATACACGAGTCCACTACTCACCACTTCAATACACTACCGAGGATCCACATCCGCCTTCCTACGGAAGAGCCATCCTCGGCACTCACACTTATCTTGAAGCTTTTAGTAGTTTCCATTTACTTGTCTATGAACTGTATAGGCAACCAAGTAGTCCTTTACCGCGGACGCGACTATTCGAATAGATCATGATAACCCTGCAGGGGTGTACTTCTTCATACATGTTTCCACCACTTAGCGTCTGCACACGACATGTGCTTGGCAGACTTCAAGCGAAAACCGACGTGGGTGTAGACCATGACCTACCTAAACACCTAAGTCTCTAGTCCAGGTTTATCGCCTATTCGGGTTCCATCCATGAGGAGACCTGGCCGAGGTTTCGCTCACAGCCCCAAACGATGTGAACAGGGTTCCCGAGATACCTAACGGGTATTCGGTACACCGTGCCACGTACCTACCGCATCACAGCCCACCCCTACGGTCAGCGCTGTCCACGGCCTCCAGTAGGCTACAAACACCAGAAACTACTTGCAACTCCTGGACAGAGGACTAGGGTGAATAAGAAGTCGAGCGGGGTCATATTTCAGGGCCCAATGCATGGTAGTAGCTATATCTTAAATCACACATACAGATCTCAGTGCTTAAGGTCGGCTTCAATGAAACAACCCACCATGTACTCCTACATGGCCTTTCATCGATACCTTTACCAAATCGTGTTCACCACACCACTCTCATTACCGACATAATCATTTCACTCTAGCCCATCACCCAGATGAACCAGACCTGACACGACTCTAAGCATAGCAGGCATAGCAAGGTAGGAACAACACATACATATGGCTCAATCAACTCCTACACATGCTAGTGGGTTTCATCTAGTTACTGTGGCAATGATAGGTCATGCAGAGGAAGTGGGTTCAACTACCATAGCACACAGCAGTTTGAAACGCGTTGTCTTAATGCAGTAAAAGAGAGCAGGAGCGAGAACATGGGATTGTATTGATATGATCAAATGGTTGGTTGCTTGCCTGATGGTTCGATGCACTGATATGGTTCTTCGTTAGGGTAATCACGGTACTCCTCGGAGACAGAACCTGCCGTAAAGAACACCGATACACAACCATCACCAAACAATGTGCAACAATGTGATGCATGCATGAAACATGGCAATATGAGCGTGTTGGGCTAATGCAACTAAGACCAGAAGGGTTTGAACCAATTTGAATCAAAGATTCAAATTTCAAACTCAAACATGGCCCTTTAAAGTGTTTTTTTTTCTTGTTCTGCATTAAACATCAAGTTAACTTGTTTAATCATGCATGAAAATAGTACAGATGGATAGATTGGATTTTTCTGATCATTTTTCATATATAATTTGTCTGATTTGGAGTTACAGAATAAAAGTTATGAATTTTTGAAGTTTAAACTATATTCTGGAATTTCCTATATTAGATTAAATCCAGAAAATCAATTACTGCGTCAGCCTGACGTCAGTGTGACATCAGCAGGTCAACGGGACACGTCCGGGTCAAACCTGACAGTGGGTCCCGCGTGTCAGTGTGATTAGATTAGTTAAAGTTTAATTAAAACTAAACCTGTTTAATTAACAGGGCTGGGCCCCACCTGTCATTGACTCAGGAGAGTCCACCAGGGCCCACCCGTGGTCAAAACCGGGTCGGCTGCACCGGCGTTTAGCCGCCGGCGAGCCCGACGCGGCGGCGGAAGTGGTTTTGGCCGTTCCGGCAACCAAACAAGCCGCGGAGGCCACCGGAGAGGAGCTGAGGTCGAGCCGCAGCTTTTGGTGGAGTCCGTTGGGGTCGGGGTGGCCGGAGTTGGCGTCGGCGACGACTTTGGCGGCCACCGGAGTTCGGCCGAAGTCGAACTTGACGCAAGAGGGGTCGGTGGGGTGCGGGGAGTAGCTAGTTAGGTGCTACGTGACGCGGTGAGCATGATGGACACCGTGGAGTGGTCGGAGGGTGACCGGGAGCACGTCGGCGATGAGCTCCACGGTGGTGGGTGCGGTTGAGCTCCGGGAGGTCGCTACACGGCTCGGGAACGAGAGAGGGAGGGTAGGAGGGGTAGCTAGGCTCACAGCGCACCCGTAGAGGCCACCGGCGGGGTCGGGGACGAGCTGAGGCGGCGATGGTGTTGAAGGGGATCTCCGGCGACGGCGGTTCGGGCGAGGTTGTTGCGGTGGACTCGGGCATTGCGAGCGCTCGGGGCTCGGCTTGCTCGATGAAGTGGACAGTGGCGGAGCTCCTGGACACGACGAGAGGACGCACGGACGGCAGGGAGCGCGGCTACGACGTAGGCACGGCGGCGGTAGCGTCGGCCATGGCTGGGGGGCGCGAGGGGGAGGAGCTGGAGAGGAGAGGGGGTGTCTGGGGGTTTCGGGGAAGAGAGGGGGAGCGATCCACGACGTCACCGGGCGAGGGGAGCGGCGAGGCGGCGAGCAGGTGCGTGGCGCGCGCTGCGGTCGCCGTCGGGCACCTGCCTGCCTGCCTGGCCGGCAAGCAGCTCGCTGGAGCGGCGCTGGGCTGGGCCGGCAGGTGGGCGGGTTCTGAACCAGGACAAAAATGATGGGCATTTTAGAAGGGCATTTCAGGTTCATTGAAAAAGTTTTTAGTAAACCCTAGTTGGTTTCAGAGGGGGCTGGGGGTTCGGTCATCCCCATTTCAGGTTTCTGATGAAAGAGTAAATATGATGCAACACTCTAATGCATGAACTAGCTAGGGTGTGACAGCAATGCTGTGTACCAGACCTGACGTGTGCATAGCAATAAGCTTGACAGGAAGGTACCAAAGTAATCCAGGAGTGGATCACTGGATAGTGGTCAAGAACATCCTGAAATACCTGAAAAGGACTAAGGATATGTTTCTCGTATATGGAGGTGAGCTAGTCGTAAATGGTTACGTCGATGCAAGCTTTGACACTGATCCGGACGATTCTAAATCTCAAACCGGATACGTATTTTTATTAAACGGTGGAGCTGTAAGTTGGTGCAGTTCTAAACAAAGCGTTGTGGCGGGATCTACATGTGAAGCGGAGTACATAGCTGCTTTGGAAGCAGCAAATGAAGGAGTCTGGATGAAGGAGTTCATTATCGATCTAGGTGTCATACCTAGTGCATCGGGACCAATGAAGATCTTCTGTGACAATACTGGTGCAATTGCCTTGGCAAAGGAATCCAGATTTCACAAGAGGACCAAGCACATCAAGAGACGCTTCAATTCCATCCGGGACCAAGTCCAAGTGGGAGACATAGAGATTTGCAAGATACATACGGATCTGAATGTTGCAGACCCGTTGACTAAGCCTCTCTCACGAGCAAAAAATGATCAGCACCAAGACTCCATGGGTGTTAGAATCATTACTATGTAATCTAGATTATTGACTCTAGTGCAAGTGGGAGACTGAAGGAAATATGCCCTATAGGCAATAATAAAGTTATTATTTATTTCCTCATATCATGATAAATGTTTATTATTCATGCTAGAATTATATTAACCAGAAACATGATACATGTGTGAATACATAGACAAACATATAGTCACTAGTATGCCTCTACTTGACTAGCTCGTTTATCAAAGATGGCTATGTTTCCTAGCCATGGACAGAAGAGTTGTCATTTGATTAACGGGATCACATCATTAGAAGAATGATGTGATTGACATGACCCATTCCGTTAGCCTAGCACTTGATCGTTTAGTATGTTGCTATTGCTTTCTTCATAACTTATACATGTTCCTGTAACTATGAGATTATGCAACTCCCGTTTACCGGAGGAACACTTTGGGTGCTACCAAACGTCACAACATAACTGGGTGATTATAAAGGAGTACTACAGGTGTCTCCAAAGGTACATGTTGGGTTGGCGTATTTCGAGATTAGGTTTTGTCACTCCGATTGTCGGAGAGGTATCTCTGGGCCCTCTCGGTAATGCACATCACTATAAGCCTTGCAAGCAATGTAGCTAACGAGTTAGTTACGGAATGATGCATTACGTAACGAGTAAAGAGACTTGCCGGTAACGAGATTGAACTAGGTATTGGATACCGACGATCGAATCTCGGGCAAGTAACATACCGATGACAAAGGGAACAACGTATGTTGTTATGCGGTTTGACCGATAAAGATCTTCATAGAATATGTAGGAACCAATATGGGCATCCAGGTTCGCTATTGGTTATTGACCGAGAATGGTTCTAGGTCATGTCTACATAGTTCTCGAACCCGTAGGGTCCGCACGCTTAACGTTACGATGACAGTTTTATTATGAGTTTATAAGTTTTGATGTACCGAAGTTTGTTCGGAGTCCCGGATGTGATCACAGACATGACGAGGAGTCTCGAAATGGTCGATACATAAAGATTGATATATTGGACGACTATATTCGGACACCGGAAGTGTTCCGGACATTTTCGGAGAAAACCGGAGTGCCGGAGGGTTACCGGAACCCCCCGGGAGAAGTAATGGGCCTTATGGGCCTCAGTGGAGAAGAGAGAGGGGCGGCCAGCATGGGCCGTGCGCCTCCTCCCCCTCTGGTCCGAATTGGACTAGGAGGGGGGGCGCCCCCCTCTTTCCTTCTCCCTCTTCCCCTTCCTTTCCCCTCCTAGTAGGAGTAGGAAAGGGGGAGTCCTACTCCCACTAGGAGGAGGATTCCTCCTCCTGGCGCGCCCTCTAGGGCCAGCCGGCCTCCCCCCTTGCTCCTTTATATACGGGGGCAGGGGGGCACCCTAGGACACACAAGTTAATCTACGGATCGTTCCTTAGCCGTGTGCGGTGCCCCCCTCCACCATATTCCACCTCGGTCATATCGTCGCGGAGTTTAGGCGAAGCCTGCGCCGGTAGAACATCATCATCGTCACCATGCCGTTGTGCTGACAGAACTCATCCCCGAAGCTTTGCTGGATCAGAGCCCGGGGATCGTCATCGAGCTGAATGTGTGCTGAACTCGGAGGTGCCGTACGTTCGGTACTTGGATCGGTCGGATCGTGAAGACGTACGACTACATCAACCGCGTTGTCATAACGCTTCCGCTTACGGTCTACGAGGGTACGTGGACAAACACTCTCCCCTCTCATTGCTATGCCATCACCATGATCTTGCGTGTGCATAGGAATTTTTTTGAAATTACTACGTTCCCCAACAGGATCCATGTATCAGAACAAAGCATAGACTTTGGTGGACTTGCCCGATGATCGGCAAGCCATTAAGATAAATGGATCTTTAAGAAGAAGACGGACATGGACGGTAATGTCACCGTCTATGAAGCTCGATTTGTGGCGAAGAGTTTTTCACAAGTTCAAGGAGTTTACTACGATGAGATTTTCTCATCTGTAGTGATGCTTAAGTCCATCGGAATCATGTTAGCATTAGCTGCATTTATGAAATCTGGCAGATGGATGTCAAAATGAGTTTCCTTACTAGTTTTCCTAAGGAAAGGTTGTATGTGATACAATCAGAAAGGTTTTTTTGATCCTAAGGATGCTAAAAGGTATGCTAGCTCCAGTGGTCCTTCCATGGACTAGAGCAAGCATCTCGGAGTCAGAATATGCGCTTTGATGAGATGATCAAAGATTTTGGGTTTATACAAAGTTTATGAGAAACTTGTATCTCCAAAGAAGTGAGTGGGAGCACTATAAAATTTCTGATGAGTATATGTTGTTGACATATTGTGGATCAGAAATGATGTAGAATTTATGGAAAGCATATAGGGTTATTTGAAAAGTGTTTTTCAATAGAAAACCTGGATTAAGTTGCTTGAACATTGAGCATCAAGATCTATGAGGATAGATCAAAAACGCCTAATGGTACTTTCAAATGAGCATGTACCTTGACATGATCTTGAAGGTGTTCAAGATGGATCAGTCAAAGAAGGAGTTCTTGCCTGAGTTGTAAGGTATGAAGTTAAGACTTAAAGCTCGACCACGACAGAAGAAAGAGGAAGGACGAAGGTCGTCCCCTATGCTTTTGTCATAGGCTCTATACGGTATGCCATGCTGAGTACCGCACCTGATGTGTGCCTTGCCACATGTCTGGCAAGAGGGTACAAAGGTGATCAAGGAGTGGATCACCAGACAACGGTCAAAATTGTCCTTGGAGTAATAAGGACATGTTTCTCGATTATGGAGGTGATAAAGAGTTCGACGTAAAGGGTTACATCAATGCAAGATTTAACACCTATCCGAATGACTCTGAGTAGCAAACCGGATACATATAGTGGAGCAACCATTTGGAATAGCTCCAAGTGGAGCGTGAAAGCAGCATTTACAATATGACCTAGAGATTTGCGAAGTACATACGGATCTGAATGTTGCAGACCCGTTGATTAAAACCTCTCTCACAAGCAAAACATGATCAAACCCCAGAACTCATTGAGTATTAATCACATGATGATGTGAACTAGTTTAGTGACACTAGTAAACTCTTTGGATGTTGGTCACATGGCGATGTGACCTGTGAGTGTTAATCACGTGGCGATGTGAACTAGATTATTGACTCTAGTGCAAGTGGGAGATTGTTGGAAATATGACCTAGAGGCAATAATAAATTAGTTATTATTATTATATTTCCTTGTTCATGATAATCGTTTATTATCCATGCTATAATTGTATTGATAGGAAACTCAGATACATGTGTGGATACATAGACAACACCATGTCCCTAGTAAGCCTCTAGTAGACTAGCTCGTTGATCAATAGATGGTTACGGTTTCCTGACCATGGACATTGGATGTCGTTGATAACGGGATCACATCATTAGGAGAATGATGTGATGGACAAGACCCAATCCTAAGCGTAGCACAAAGATTGTGTATGATGAGGACATCAATACCATTGTTACACCCACAACCCCTACTGCTACATATACTGGACCAATTACTAGAGCTCGCGCACGCCAATTAAATTATCAGGTACTTTCGTTTCTTGGTAATGATTCTAATGTTCATCAGAATATGATGCTGCCTAAATTGGATACATTTGTTTTGCTTACAAATGAAGGGCCTAGCTTGGAGAAGGATGAACATTGGAGCATGAACAAGCATGGAGATGATGGCATGCGCAAGGGGAACAAGAACGGAGTTACAAGTGATGATTTCAGGACTTTGAAGCCACCATAATGGGTGCATGAAGCCTTGGACGAAATATACAAGATGCCACTTCATAAATTTCGTCCCGAGGCTATTCTAGGTGCTGCGTCACCTTATTATTGGGCCAGGCCCATGTAATTTCGAAATACATAAGTATAGGCTATTTTTAGAGTCCGTATGTGTGGGGAAACAAGAGATAGGATTGATTTCGGACCCCTCCACCAAGGGCCACGAAATTCCCCCCTCTTCCTCCATATATACAGCCCTTAGGGCACCGTTTAGACTTTGGGTTTTGTTTAGATTAAAGTTTGCCATAGCTGCAACTTCGCGTACTTCGTTTGTGTTCAACGACCAGACAAAGACGTCTCAGAACCCCACCTTGATCAATAAAGCTTTCATCTTATATTCGCAATATCCAGATTGCAATCTTAGTTTCTTGCTTGTTCTTCGTTTGCTCGCAGGAAATAGACCCTCGTGGTCAGGTTGATCGTGCTCCGGCGTGGTCAATAACCTCTTGGAGTTGGTTTAGCGATTGCTAAGGCGCGATGTCCTCGCACGTTCGTAGTTGGATCGTCAAAGTCGACTTCCACCAAAGCGATATCCATCATCTCATCGAAAGACGGGACACCTTTGCCTCTATCAAGTGGTATCAGATTTTCAGGTTGCTCGGTGAGATTTTATAGTTTTTCGTAGTTTAGATCGAGTCTGTTTCTTCATACCTATAGTCCACGAAAAAGCCAAAAAAAATTAGGGTTAGTTCATCCTATCCGAACCAATCTGAGCCTTTGCACAATCTTTTCTGTATTTGCGTTGTTGAATTTGCGGTTGCTTCGTCGTGTCAAGTTGCTGGTCTTAGCGTCTAATCTTTAGAGTTTCGAGTTCTGTTCACGGGTATTCACGCCGCCGCCGCACCATCATCATCGCCCTGCCATATACCACCACCGCTTATCCGCTACTAATCCGAGTCCATATACCACCACCAATCCGAGTCCATATACCACCACAATCCGAGTCCATATACCACCACCAATCCGAGTTCATATACCACTACCAATCCGAGTCCACATATACCACCGTCATATACCATCACTAGTGCGAGTTCCACCAGATTCATCTCCGCCACCAGTCCTAGTCTGAGTCCAGTATTTGTTCCTTTCTTTCCGAGTTCCAGATCACACGATACTACGAGACGTGACCAAGTCGGACTCCCCAACTTTTGTGCTACCCGCAGTAGAAAAATAGTTCCAGTTTCAAAAAAAACTAAGTCTGGAAAATTCTGGCTAGGCAGTTTCTAGACTATTTGTAGACTTCTTCGAAAAAAAATTGTTGCGGTGCAAAAAAAAAGAGGAAAAAAAAGTGCAAAAAAAATTTGAAAAAAAATTCAGAGTGTGCTCCTCCCTTGTTTACGTGCAGCGCCGTGATTTTGTTAGTGTTCTAGGCTCGCGTCTCTAGCACGGTCTAGCCTAGGACCAGCACAGTACCATCGTTGAGCGTTTATTCAACTTTGCATCTCTGAATTGATTATTGCTGATCTTTTTTGCTACCATATTATAAGCCTTCCCAGCTCCACATACATCTACGTCGTGCGTTTGACTCTCCCTGGTAATCGCTCTATCCAAGCTTTGAGAGTTTTGACTACAACGGTTGCCGATCACCACCTGCTGCTGGGTAAGAACTGGTAAGAATTTGAGATTCGCTTGACGGATTTGTGACACCCCACCACCACCATATTCCAGTAGTCTGTAGGATCATATTCTTGTCTGTTTCTATTGCTGCTAACTATGGCAGGAACACAAGTCGACGAGATTGACTGGGAGAACATGACGAACAAGGAGCTTATGATAAGTTTCATCAAATGTTGGGTCAACAGGTGGAAGACATGATGGCCAGCTTTGGAAAGGCAATGGAGAAGATGGATGACATTGAGAAGTCAATTGACACCAAGTTGGACGCCAAGTTTGATGAATTACTCAAACGTCTCCCACAACCAGCTCTACGCCGCGATACAGTAGGGCGAGCACAGCGTGTTCCTATTGAGCCAGGACAAAATTCTGGTGCCGCTGCTACTGCTGTTGGTGCTTCTGTAGCTCCTGCTGTTACTGCAGAGGTGGAGGACTATTACGAGGATGAGGTTGATCAAAATCAGAACTACGTGCAGCCACCAGCACCACCACCAGCAGGTCGACCTCAGGTATATTTTCGCAATGGTAGGCCTGCACCACCACCTCAGGTACGAGATAATGACCATATTCCAAACTGAAATTGAATATTCCACCATTTGAGGGTAGATATGTTCCTGATATATATCTTACTTGGGAGTTAGAAACTGAACAACGTTTTACATGTTTACAATATCCCGAGGAGAGACGGGTTGCTGCTGCTGTTTGTGCTTTCACTAGTTTTGCATGTGTATGGTGGTCTGAACATTGTAGATTATATCCTATTCCAACTACTTGGGCTGCTTTGAAAACTGCTATGCGTACTCGTTGGGTTCCACCATATTATCAACGTGAATTGCTTCAAAAATTGCAGCGTTTAAGACAAGGAAAAAATTCTGTAGAAGAATATTATCAGGAATTACAAACTGGCATGATTAGATGTGGTATTGTTGAGGAGAATGAAGCTATGCTTGCACGTTTTATGGGTGGATTAAATAGAGAGATTCAGACCATTCTAGAGTATAAGGAGTATACTAATATCACTCGTTTATTCCATCTTGCTTGTAAAGCTGAACGTGAAGTGCAGGATCGACAAGCATTGGCGCGAACTAACTTTTCTGCAGGTCGACCTTCATCATGGACACCGCGTGCATCCTCTACTTCCACTGCACCAGCACCTCCATCAGCTGCTACCTCCAGCCGTGATACAAGAAAGCAGGCACAACCACCACTATCTGCCAAGAGCACACCTGCCGGGCCTGCACAGAGCTCTTCTTCTTCCATGGCATCAACAGGGCACACAAGTGATATTATTTGTCGTCGTTGTAAGGGAAGAGGACATTATGCGAGAGAATGCAAATCTCAGCGTGTGATGATTGCTACTGAGGATGGTGGGTATGAGTCTGCTAGTGACTATGATGAGGAGACTTTGGCCCTTCTTACAAGTGAAGAACACGGTGGAGATGATTTTGATCATGAGACGCAATACATGGCTCCTGAAGATGCTGACAGGTATGAATGTTTAGTTGCTCAACGTGTTTTGAGTGTGCAGGTTACACAAGCTGAGCAAAATCAGAGGCATAATTTGTTCCATACAAAGGGAGTTGTGAAGGAACGTTCTGTGCGCGTCATCATAGATGGAGGGAGCTGCAACAACTTGGCTAGCATGGAGATGGTGGAGAAGCTATCTCTCACCACAAGACCACATCCACATCCTTACTACATCCAATGTTTCAACAATAGCGGCAAGGTTAAGGTAACACGTACTGTTCGTGTGCATTTTAGTATCTCTACATATGCTGATTATGTTGATTGTGATGTGGTACCTATGCAAGCATGTTCCTTATTACTTGGTCGACCATGGCAATTTGATAAAAATTCTGTACACCATGGTAGAAACAATCAGTATACTCTTGTTCATAAGGATAAAAATATTACTTTGCTTCCTATGACTCCTGAGTCCATTTTGAAAGATGATATTAATAGAGCTAATAAAGCAAAACAGGAGAAAAATAAGAGTGAAAATCAGATTGTGGCAAAAGAATTTGAGCAACAAATGAAGCCTAATAGTAAACCATCTAGTGTTGCTTCTGAAATTAAATTGAAAAGTGCATGTTTACTTGCCACTAAATCTGATATTGATGAGCTAGATTTTAGCAAATCTGTTTGCTATGCTTTTTTGTGCAAAGAGGCATTATTTTCATTCGAGGACGTGCCTTCCTCTTTGCCTCCTGCTGTCACTAACATTTTGCAGGAGTTCGCTGACGTCTTTCCACAAGACGTGCCACCGGGATTACCTCCCATTCGAGGGATTGAGCATCAGATTGACTTAATTCCCGGTGCATCATTACCCAACCGTGCACCATACCGTACCAATCCAGAGGAGACGAAGGAGATTATGCGTCAAGTACAGGAGCTGCTCGACAAAGGTTATATACGCGAATCCCTTAGTCCTTGTGTTGTTCCTATTATTCTAGTGCCGAAAAAGGATGGTACATCATGTATGTGTGTTGATTGTAGAGGCATTAATAATATTACTATTCGTTATCGTCATCCTATTCCTAGGCTAGATGATATGCTTGATGAATTGAGTGGCTCTACAATATTCTCCAAAGTTGATTTGCGTAGTGGATACCATCAAATTCGTATGAAATTGGGAGATGAATGGAAAACAACATTTAAAACTAAGTTTGGATTATATGAGTGGTTAGTCATGCCTTTTGGGTTAACTAATGCACCTAGTACTTTCATGAGATTAATGAACGAAGTTTTACGTGCTTTCATTGGACGATTTGTGGTAGTTTACTTTGATGACATATTGATTTATAGCAGATCTTTGGAGGAACATTTGGAACATTTACGTGCTGTTTTTATTGCTCTACGTGATGCACGTTTGTTTGGTAACCTTGGGAAGTGCACCTTTTGCACCGACCGAGTGTCTTTTCTTGGCTATGTTGTTACTCCACAGGGAATTGAAGTTGATAAAGCCAAGATTGAAGCTATTGAGAGTTGGCCGCAGCCCAAAACGGTCACACAAGTGAGGAGTTTTCTTGGCCTCGCTGGATTCTATAGGCGTTTTGTGAGAGATTTCAGCACCATTGCTGCACCTCTCAATGAGCTTACAAAGAAGGATGTGCCTTTTGTTTGGGGTACCGCACAGGAAGAAGCCTTCACGGTATTGAAAGATAAGTTGACACATGCTCCTTTACTCCAACTTCCTGATTTTAATAAGACTTTTGAGCTTGAATGTGATGCTAGTGGAATTGGATTAGGAGGTGTGTTATTACAAGATGGCAAACCTGTTGCATACTTTTCTGAAAAATTGAGTGGGCCTAGTCTGAATTATTCTACTTATGATAAAGAATTATATGCTCTTGTTCGGACTTTAGAAACATGGCAACATTATTTATGGCCCAAAGAATTTGTTATACATTCTGATCATGAATCTTTGAAACATAATAAAAGTCAAGCTAAACTGAATCGTAGACATGCTAAATGGGTTGAATTCATTGAGACTTTCCCTTATGTCATTAAACACAAGAAGGGTAAAGAAAATGTTATTGCTGATGCATTGTCTCGTCGCTATACTATGCTTTCACAACTTGACTTCAAAATATTTGGTTTGGAGACCATCAAAGATCAATATGTGCATGATGCTGATTTTAAAGATGTATTGCAGAATTGTAAAGAAGGAAGAACATGGAACAAGTTCGTCGTTAATGATGGCTTTATGTTCCGTGCTAACAAGCTATGCATTCCAGCTAGCTCCGTTCGTCTTTTGTTGTTGCAGGAGGCGCATGGAGGAGGATTAATGGGACACTTTGGCGTGAAGAAGACGGAGGACGTACTTGCTACACATTTCTTTTGGCCAAAGATGAGACGGGATGTTGAGCGCTTTGTTGCTCGCTGCACTACATGTCAAAAAGCTAAGTCACGACTCAATCCTCATGGTTTATATATGCCTTTGCCTGTACCTAGTGTTCCTTGGGAGGATATATCTATGGACTTTGTTTTAGGTTTACCTCGAACAAAGAAGGGGAGGGATAGCATATTTGTTGTCGTGGATAGATTCTCGAAAATGGCACACTTTATACCATGTCATAAAAGCGATGATGCTGTTAATGTTGCTGATTTGTTCTTTCGTGAAATTATTCGCTTGCATGGTGTGCCAAATACTATTGTTTCAGATCGTGATACTAAATTTCTTAGCCACTTTTGGAGATGTTTATGGGCTAAGTTGGGGACTAAACTGCTTTTTAGTACTACTTGTCACCCCCAAACTGATGGACAAACTGAAGTAGTCAATAGAACATTGTCTACTATGCTTAGGGCTGTTTTGAAGAATAATAAGAAAATGTGGGAAGAATGCTTGCCTCATATTGAATTTGCTTATAATCGTTCATTGCATTCTACTACTAAGATGTGCCCTTTTGAAATTGTGTATGGTTTCCTACCTCGTGCACCTATTGATTTGTTGCCTCTTCCATCTTCGGAGAAGGTTAATTTTGATGCTAAACAACGTGCTGAATTGATTTTAAAAATGCATGAGTTAACTAAGGAAAACATTGAGCGTATGAATGCTAAATATAAACTTGCTGGAGATAAGGGTAGAAAACATGTTGTGTTTGCACCTGGAGATCTTGTTTGGTTACATTTGCGTAAGGATAGATTTCCTAATTTGCGCAAATCAAAGCTAATGCCTCGTGCTGATGGTCCTTTTAAGGTGTTGGAGAAAATAAATGATAATGCATATAAACTTGAGCTGCCTGCAGATTTTGGGGTTAGTCCCACTTTTAACATTGCAGATTTGAAGCCTTATTTGGGTGAGGAAGATGAGCTTCCGTCGAGGACGACTTCATTTCAAGAAGGGGAGGATGATGAGGACATCAATACCATTGTTACACCCACAACCCCTACTACTACATATACTGGACCAATTACTAGAGCTCGCGCACATCAATTAAATTATCAGGTACTTTCATTTCTTGGTAATGATTCTAATGTTCATGAGAATATGATGCTGCCTAAATTGGATACATTTGTTTTGCTTACAAATGAAGGGCCTAGCTTGGAGAAGGATGAACATTGGAGCATGAACAAGGATGGAGATGATGGCATGCGCAAGGGGAACAAGAACGGAGTTACAAGTGATGATTTCAGGACTTTGAAGCCACCATAATGGGTGCATGAAGCCTTGGATGAAATATACAAGATGCCACTTCATAAATTTCGTCCCGAGGCTATTCTAGGTGCTGTGTCACCTTATTATTGGGCCAGGCCCATGTAATTTCGAAATACATAAGTATAGGCTATTTTTAGAGTCCGTATGTGTGGGGAAACAAGAGATAGGGTTGATTTCAGACCCCTCCACCAAGGGCCACGAAATTCCCCCCTCTTCCTCCATATATACAGCCCTTAGGGCACCGTTTAGACTTTGGGTTTTGTTTAGATTAAAGTTCGCCATAGCTGCAACTTCGCGTACTTCGTTTGTGTTCAACGACCAGACAAAGACGTCTCAGAACCCCACCTTGATCAATAAAGCTTTCATCTTATATTCGCAATATCCAGATTGCAATCTTAGTTTCTTGCTTGTTCTTCGTTTGCTCGCAGGAAACAGACCCTCGTGGTCAGGTTGATCATGCTCCGGCGTGGTCAATAACCTCTCGGAGTTGGTTTAGCGATTGCTAAGGCGCGACGTCCTCGCACGTTCGTAGTCGGATTGTCAAAGTCGACTTCCACCAAAGCGATATCCATCATCTCATCGAAAGACGGGACACCTTTACCTCTATCAGTGTAGTTCGTATGCTAAAGCTTTTCTAATTTCAAGTATCATTTCCTTAGACCATGAGATTGTGCAACTCCCGGATACCGTAGGAATACTTTGGGTGTACCAAACGTCACAACGTAACTGGGTGGCTATAAAGGTGCACTACGGGTATCTCCGAAAGTGTCTGTTGGGTTGGCACGAATCGAGACTGGGATTTGTCACTCCGTGTGACGGAGAGGTATCTCTGGGCCCACTCGGTAGGACATCATCATAATGTGCACAATGTGACCAAGGGGTTGATCACGGGATGATGTGTTACGGAACGAGTAAAGAGACTTGCCGGTAACGAGATTGAACAAGGTATCGGGATATCGAAGATCGAATCTCGGGCAAGTACTATACCGCTAGACAAAGGGAATTGAATACGGGATTGATTGAATCCTCGACATCGTGGTTCATCCGATCAGGTCATCGTGGAACATGTGGGAGCCAACATGGGTATCCAGATCCCGTTGTTGGTTATTGGCCGGAGAGTTGTCTCGGTCATGTCTACATGTCTCCCGAACCTGTAGGGTCTACACACTTAAGGTTCGATGATGCTAGGGTTATAAAGGAAGTTTGTATGTGGTTACCGAATGTTGTTTGGAGTCCCGGATGAGATCCCAGACGTCACGAGGAGTTCCGGAATGGTCCGGAGGTAAAGATTTATATATGGAAAGTTGTTGTTCGGGTTCCAGGAAAAGTTCGGTTTTTTCCGGTATTGTACCGGGAAGCTTCTGGAAGGTTCCGGAGGATTCCGGAGGGGTCCGGAGGTCCAAAAAATGTTCCACCACGTCCAATACAGCAGCATGGGCTGTAGGGGGGCGCCCTAGCCTTAATGGGCTAGGGGCACCATCCCCCCAATGCCCATGCGCATGGGAGAGGGGAAACCCTAAAGGGGAGGGCCTCCACTTGACTTGGGAGGCACTCCTCCCCCCTTGACCGCCGCCCAACCCTAGATGGGATCTAGGGAGGCCAGCCCCCCTCTCTCTCCACCTATAAATAGTGGAGGGGTGGGAGGGCGGCCACACCCCAAGTTTTGGCGCAGCCCTCCCCCTCTCCCAAGTTCTCCTCCTCTTGCGCGGTGCTTGGCGAAGCCCTGCAGGATTGCCACGCTCCTCCACCACCACCACGATGTCGTGCTGCTGCTGGACGGAGTCTTCCCCAACCTCTCCCTCTCTCCTTGCTGGATCAAGGCATGTGAGACGTCACCGGGCTGCATGTGTGTTGAACGCGGAGGTGCCGTCCGTTCGGCACTAGGATCATCGGTGATTTGGATCACGACGAGTACGACTCCATCAACCCCGTTCACTTGAACGCTTCCGCTTAGCGATCTACAAGGGTATGTAGATGCACTCTCCTTCCCCTCGTTGCTAGATTACTCCATAGATTGATCTTGGTGATGCGTAGAAAATTTTGAATTTCTGTTACGTTCCCCTACAGCTCGCCCACACAATTTGTTCCTCTCTTTCCTCTAGCAGTCCTTCTCCATCATGGCAACGAGGTGAGGACGTGGCGGCGATGAGGGCTTGATACGTCCATTTTGCATCATGCTTTTATATCGATATATATTGCATTATGGGCTGTTATTACACGTTATGTCACAATACTTATGCCTTTTCTCTCTTATTTTACAAGGTTTACACGAAGAGGGAGAATGCCGGCAGTTGGAATTCTAGGTTGGAAAAGGAGCAAATATTAGAGACCTATTCTGCACAACTCCAAAAGTCCTGAAACTCCACGGAAGTTATTTTTTGGAATTAATAAAAAGTACTGAGCGAAGAAAATACCAGAGGGGGGCCACCCACCTTCCGCGAGGGTGGGGGCGCGCCCTACCCCCCTGGGCACCCCCTACCTTGTGGGCCCCTTGGCAGGCCTCTGGTGCCCATCTTCTGCTATATGAAATCCTTTACCCTGGAAAAATTCATAAGCAAGCTTTCGGGACAAAACACCGCCGCCACGAGGCGGAACCTTGGCGAAACCAATCTAGGGCTCCGGCGGATCTATTTTGCCGGGGAAACATCCCTCCGGGAGGGGAAAATCATCACCATCGTCATCACCATCGATCCTCTCATCGGGAGGGGGTAAATCTCCATCAACATCTTCACCAGCACCATCTCCTCTCAAACCCTAGTTCATCTCTTGTATCCAATCTTTGTCCCAAAACCTCAGATTGGTACCTGTGGGTTGCTAGTAGTGTTGATTACTCCTTGTAGTTGATGCTAGTTTGTTTATTCGGTGGAAGATCATATGTTCAGATCCTATATGCATGTTAATACTCCTCTTATTATGAACATGAATATGATTTGTGAGTAGTTAGGTTTGTTCCTAAGGACATGGGAGAAGTCTTGCTATAAATAGTCATGTGAATTTGGTATTCGTTCGATATTTTGATGAGATGTATGTTGTCTCTCCTCTAGTGGTGTTATGTGAATGTCGACTACAGGACACTTCACCATTGTTTGGGCCTAGACTAAGGCATTGGGAAGTAATAAGTAGATGATGGGTTGCTAGAGTGACAGAAGCTTAAACCCTAGTTTATGAGTTGCTTCGTAAGGGGCTGATTTGAATCCATATGTTTCGTGCTATGGTTAGGTTTACCTTAATACTTCTTTTGTAGTTGCGGATGCTTGCAATAGGGGTTAATCATAAGTGGGATGCTTGTCCAAGAAATGGCAGTACCCAAGCACCGGTGCACCCACATATCAAATTATCAAAGTAACGAACGTGAATCATATGAGCGTGATGAAAACTAGCTTGACGATAATTCCCATGTGTCCTCGGGAGCGCTTTTCTCTATATAAGAATTTGTCCAGGCTTGTCCTTTGCCACAAAAAGGATTGGGCCACCTTGCTGCACCTTATTTACTTTTGTTACTTGTTACCCATTACGAATTACCTTATCACAAAACTATCTGTTACCGATATTTTCAGTGCTTGAAGAGAATACCTTACTGAAACCGCTTGTCATTTCCTTCTGCTCCTCGTTGGGTTTGATACTCTTACTTATCGAAAGGACTACGATAGATCCCCGACACTTGTGGGTCATCAAGACTCTTTTCTAGCGCCATTGCCGGGGAGTGAAGCGCCTTTGGTAAGTGGAACTTGGTAAGGAAAATTTTATATAGTGTGCTGAAATTTACTGTCACTTGTTACTATGGAAAGTAACCCTTTGAGGAGCTTGTTCGGGGTATCTTCACCCCGACCAGTAGAGCAAAGAGTTTCTCCTCAATGTACTGAGCCAACTGAAAATGTTTACTTTGAAATTTCTTCGGGTATGATAGAGAGACTGCTAGCTAATCCTTTTACAGGAGATGGAACATTGCATCCCGATTTGCACCTAATCTATGTGGATGAAGTTTGTGGATTATTTAAGCTTGCGGGTATCCCCGAGGATGTTATCAAGAAGAAGGTCTTCCCTCTATCTTTGAAAGGAAAGGCATTGACATGGTTTAGGCTATGTGATGATATGGGATCATGGAACTACAACCGATTGAAATTGGAATTTCATTAGAAGTTTTTATCATATGCATCTTGTTCATCGTGATCGTAATTATATAAATAATTTTTGGCCTCGCGAAGGAGAAAGCATCACTCAAGCTTGGGGGAGGCTTAATTCAATGTTATATTCATGCCCCAATCAGGAGCTCTCAAGAGAAATCATTATTCAAAAATTTTATGCTCGGCTTTCTCTCAATAATCGCTCCATGCTCGATAATTCTTGTACTGGTTCTTTTATGATGAAGACTATTGTATTCAGATGGGATTTATTGGAAAGAATTAAACGCAACTCTGAAGATTGGGACCTCGACAAAGGTAAGGAGTCAGGTATAACACCTAAGTTTGATTGTGTTAAATCTTTTATGGATACCGATGCTTTTCGTGAATTTAGCACTAAATATGGACTTGACTCTGAGATAGTAGTTTCTTTCTGTGTATCATTTGCTACTCATGTTGACCTCCCTAAGGAGAAGTGGTTTAAATATAATCCTCCCATTGAAGTAAAATTAGTTGCACCTATTAAAGTTGAAGAAAAGAGTATCACTTATAATGATCCTATTGTTCCTACTACCTATATTGAGAAACCACCTTTCCGTGTTAGGATAAATGATCATGCTAAAGCTTCAACTGTGGTTCGTAAGAGTAATACTGGAACACCTACACCACCTGAGCAAATTAAAGTTGGATCTAGTATTGCTATGGTTAAAGATCTCTTGGCTGATAATATTGATGGGCATGTTATTTACTTCTGTGATGAAGCTGCTAGAATTGCTAGACCCAATACTAAAAATAAACATAGACCTGTTGTAGGCATGCCTGTTATTTCTGTTAAAATAGGAGATCATTGTTATCATGGCTTATGTGATATGGGTGCTAGTGCAAGTGCAATACCTCATTCATTATACAAAGAAATTATGCATGATATTGCACCTGCTGAGATAGAAGAAATTGATGTTACAATTAAGATTGCTAATAGAGATACTATTTCACCAGTTGGGATTGTTAGAGTTGTTGAAGTCTTGTGTGGGAAAGTTAAATATCCTGCTGATTTTCTTGTTCTTGGTTCCCCATAAGATAGCTTTTGTCCCATTATATTTGGTAGACCCTTCTTGAATACTGTTAATGCTAGGATAGATTGCGAAAAGGATGTTGTTACTATTGGTTTGGGGGATATGTCTCATGAGTTTAATTTTGCTAAATTTCATAGACAACCCCATGATAAAGAATTTCCTAGTAAGGATGAAATTATTGGTCTTGCTTCTATTGCCATGCCTCCTAATGATCCTTTAGAACAATATTTGCTAGACCATGAAAATGATTTGTTTATGAATGAAAGAAGGGAGATAGTTGAAGTATTCTTTAAACAGGGACCTATTTTGAAACACAACTTGCCTGTTGAAATTCTAGGGGATCCACCACCACCCAAGGGTGATCCCATGTTTGAGCTTAAGCCACTACCTGATACTCTTAAATATGCTTATCTTGATGAAAAGAAGATATATCCTGTTATTATTAGTGCTAACCTTTCAGAGAAGGAAGAGGAGAAATTATTGAAAACTCTGAAGAAGCACCGTGCTGCTATTGGATATACTCTTGATGATCTTAAGGGCATTAGTCCCAATCTATGCCAATACAATATAAAATTGGAGAAAGATGCCAAACCAGTTGTTGATCACCAACGATGGTTAAATCCTAAGATGAAAGAAGTGGTAAGAAAAGAAATACTAAAGCTCCTGAAGGCAGGTATAATTTATCCCGTTGCTGATAGTCAGTGGGTAAGTCCTGTCCATTGTGTCCCTAAGAAGGGAGGTATTACTGTCGTTCCTAATGATAAAGATGAATTGATTTCCGCAAAGAATTGTTACAGGTTATAGGATGGTAATTGATTTCCACAAATTAAATAAAGCTACTATAAAGGATCATTACCGTTTGCCTTTTATTGATCAAATGCTAGAAAGATTATCCAAACATAGACATTTTTGCTTTCTAGATGGTTACTCTAGTTTCTCTCAAATACCCATGTCAAAGGAGGATCAAGAAAAGACCACTTTCACTTGCCCTTTCGGTACTTTTGCTTATAGACGTATGCCTTTTGGTTTATGTAATGCACCTACTACCTTTCAAAGATGCATGATGGCTATATTCTTTGACTTTTGTGAAAAGATTGTTCAGGTTTTCATGGATGATTTCTCCATTTATGGATCCTCTTTTGATGATTGCTTGAGCAACCTTGATCGAGTTTTGCAGAGATGTGAAGAAACTAATCTTGTCTTGAATTGAGAAAAATGCCACTTTATGGTTAATGAAGGCATTGTCTTGGGGCATAAAATTTCTGAAAGAGGTATTGAAGTGGATAAAGCTAAAGTTGATGCTATCGAAAAGATGCCATGTCCGAAGGACATTAAAGGTATAGGAAGTTTCCTTGGTCATGCCGGTTTTTATAGGAGGTTCATTAATGACTTCTCTAAAATTTCTAGGCCTCTGACTAATCTCTTACAAAAAGATATTCCTCTTGTCTTCGATGATGATTGTGTAGAAGCATTTGAAATACTTAAGAAAGCTTTGATTTATGCACCTATTGTTCAGCCACCTGATTGGAATTTACCCTTTGAAATTATGTGCGATTCTAGTGATTATGCCGTAGGTGCTGTTCTAGGACAAAGAGTTGATAAGAAACTAAATGTTATTCAATATGCTAGTGAAACTCTAGACGGTGCCTAGAGAAATTATGCTACTACTGAAAAAGAATTTTTAGCAGTTGTATTTGCTTGTAATACGGTCAGACCTTATATCATTGACTCTAAAGTAACTATTCACACTGATCATGCTGCTATTAAATATCTTATGGAAAAGAAAGATGCTAAACCTAGACTTATTAGATGGGTTCTCCTACTACAAGAATTTGATTTGCATATTATTCATAGAAAGGGAGCTGAGAACCCCATTGCAGACAACTTGTCTAGGTTAGAAAATGTTCTTGATGACCCACTACGAATTGATGATAGCTTTCTTGACAAACAATTAGCTGTCATAAATGCTTCTCGTACTGCTCCATGGTATGCTCATTATGCTAATTACATTGTTGCTAAATTTATACCACCTAGTTTCACGTACCAGCAAAAGAAAAAGTTTTTCTATGATTTAAGACATTACTTCTGGGATGACCCACACCTTTATAAAGGAGTAGATGGTGTTATTAGACGTTGTGTACCTGAGCATGAACATGAACAGGTCCTATGCAAGTGTCACTCCTAGACTTATGGAGGACACCACGCTGGAGATAGAACTGTGCATAAGGTATTGTAGTCTGGTTTTTATTGGCCTACTCTCTTCAAGGATGCCCATAAGTTTGTCTTGTCTTGCGATGAATGTCAAAGAATTGGTAATATTAGTAGACGTCAAGAAATGCCTATGGATTATTCACTTGTTATTGAACCGTTTGATGTTTGGGGCTTTGATTATATGGGACCGTTTCCTTCCTCTAATGGGTATATGCATATTTTAGTTGATGTTGATTACGTTACTAAGTGGGTAGAAGCTATTCCAACTAGCAGTGCTGATCATAACACCTCTATTAAGATTCTTAAAGAAGTTATTTTTTCTGAGGTTTGGAGTCCCTAGATACCTAATGACTGATGGTGGTTCACATTTTATTCATGGTGCTTTTCGTAAAATGCTTGCTAAGTATGATGTTAATCATAGAGTTGCATCTCCATATCACCCACAGTCTAGTGGCCAAGTAGAACTGAGTAACAGAGAGATTAAATTGATTTTGCAAAAGATTGTTAATAGATCTAGAAAGAATTGGTCCAAGAAACTTGATGATGCATTATGGGCTTATAGAACTGCATACAAAAAACCTATGGGTATGTCTCCATATAAAATGGTTTATGGAAAAGCATGTCACTTACCTCTCGAACTAGAACATAAGGCATATTGGGATATTAAAGAGCTCAATTATGATTTCAAACTTGCTGGTGAGAAGAGGTTATTTGACATTATCTCACTTGATAAATGGAGAACTCAAGCCTATGAGAATGCCAAACTGTTTAAAGAAAAAGTTAAAAGGTGGCATGACAAAAGGATACAAAAGCGTGAGTTTAATGTAGGTGATTATGTGTTGCTTTTCAACCCTCATTTAAGATTTTTTGCAGGAAAACTCCTTTCTAAATGGGAAGGGCCTTATGTTATCGAGGAGGTCTATCGTTCCGGTGCCATAAAAATCAACAACTTCGAAGGCAAAAGTCCGAAGGTGGTGATTGGTCAAAGAATCAAACATTATATCTCAGGTAATCCCATAAATGTTGAAACTAATGTTATTGAAACCGTAACCCCGGAGGAATACATAAGGGACACTTTCCAGAACGTCTCAGACTCCGAAAAGGAATAGGTATGTGGTACGGTAAGTAAACCGACTCCAAAACAGTTCTAATAGCATTTTTTCTCCGTTTTGGAATATTTAGGAAAATAGGGAAATAAGAAGTAGTCCGGGAAGGACACGTGGCATCCACGAGGGTGGAGGGCGCACCCTACCCCCCTGGGCGCACCCCCTGCCTCGTGGGCACCTTGTGTGCTCTCCGGACTCCGTTTTCTTGCACGATACTTCTTTTTGTCAGTAAAAATTCATTATATAATCTCCCGAAGGTTTTGACCACCGTACCACGACGAAATCCTCTGTTTTTGTTTTTGAGTTGTTTCTGCCGTAGATTAGAGCAATATGTCGTCCCAGGATTCGGAGGGAGAAAGCTATGTGGCTGATTACCTTCTAGACCCTAAGGTCTACGAGGACTTGGAGCATTATGGTTGGACCACCGAGGAAGAAGAAGACTGCGAGCCTAAGGGAAAGGAGGAGACGAGCTCAGATGAAGATGAAGTCCCATTACCTCAACCTGGGGACATGCATATGGAGTTTAAAAAGTCAAGCCTCCCTAAGAGAGCAAAGAAACCTAAGATCGAGTTTATCCCTTTTCGTCTCTTGCAGGAGAAGAAACAGGAACTATGCAAAAGGATATTAAGCCTTGAGCAGGAGATCAATGATCTAGGGGAGCAAAATTCCATCCTCAAGCACAAATTAAGGAAGAAGCCTACATCATCAACAACTCCATCATCATCACCTCCGAGGAAGGAGACATAATCACATGGGTATGGGCACTCCCCTTGGCAACTGCCAAGCTTGGGGGAGTTGCCCCGGTATCGTATCACCATCACATTCCTATCTTTACCATTTTTCTTAGTTTGATCCTTTTGGTAATATCTTGATCTAGTAGAATAAAGTTTTGGTATGATTTAGTTTTGTGTGTTTGCCTTATGATCCTTCGATGTAATTGAGTCCGTGAGCTATATATAATAAAGATTAGTGTTAAGTCAAGGGCTTTGCTATCTTGTTATGATCTTGAGGGAATAAAAGAAAAAGAAAGAATAAGAAGAAATAAATAGATCATATGGATCTTATGGAGAATAATGACTTCACATATTAAGAGTATGATGAATAAAAGTTGTTGAGAGTTGGCAAACATAGTTTTGGTCACCGTTGCAATTAATAGGAAGTAATAAAGAAAGAGAGGTTCTCACATATAAATACACTATCTTGGACATCTTTTATGATTGTGAGAACTCATTAAAATATGACATGCTAAAGAGTTGATGTTGGACAAGGAAGACAACGTAAAGGGTTATGTTTTCTTATATCCGAAATAAAGTATATTGTCATGGATCATCCAACATGTTGAGCTTGCCTTTCCCTCTCATGTTAGCCAAATTCTTTGCCCCAAGTAGAGATACTACTTGTGCTTTCGAATATCCTTAAACCCAGTTTTGCCATGAGAGTCCACCATACCTACCTATGGATTGAGTAAGATCCTTCAAGTAAGTTGTCATTGTTGTATGCAATAAAAATTGCTCTCTAAATATGTATGACTTATTAGTGTGGAGAAAATAGGCTTTATACGATCTTGTGATATGGAAGCAATAAAAGCGATAGACTGCATAATAAAGGTCCATATCACAAGTGGCAATATAAAGTGACATTCTTTTGCATTAAGATTTCGTGCATCCAACCATAAAAGCACATGACAACCTCTGCTTCCCTCTGCGAAGGGCCTATCTTTTACTTTTGTCTTATACATTATGCAAGAGTCATGGTGATCTTCACCTTTCCTTTTTATATTTTATCCTTTGGCAAGCACATTGTGTTGGAAAGATCCTAGTATATATATCCAATTGGATGTAAGTTAGCATGAACTATTATTGTTAACATTACCCTTGAGGTACAAGGTTGGGAGGCAACACTATAAGCCCCTATCTTTCTCTGTGTCCGATTAAGACTTCATACCCATAAGTATTGCGTGAGTGTTAGCAATTGTGAAAGACTAAATGATAGTTGAGTATGTGGACTTGCTGAAAAGCTCTTATATTGACTCTTTCCAATGTTATGATAAATTGCAATTGCCTCAATGACCGAGATCATAGTTTGTTGGTTCTCAATGAAGTTTCTGATTCATACTTGACACTGTGAATAGATTGTTACTTTAGTATAAGAAATCATATGAGAATACACACACACACACACACACACACATAAACACTATTCTGATCACGGGATGAGAATAATATTCTGATCACAACCTGACCTGCCCCGCCAGTAGTACGTTGAACTTCCCTGTGAACTAGGTTGAACTTCCGCCAACATTGCCCAAATGGGGCTTGCGATATACTGTTGGAAAGCTATGGACACCAGTATCATGACCCAACTTAAATTTTTGGCAAAATGTAAGTGGTTTAAGAGCAGTTTTGAAAACCGTTTTTTCTTCACACAAAAAATGTGAATCGTATTTTCGATCGCATTTCTAAACTATTTATCGGAATGAGGCATATAATATGACGTTGGAAAGCTGTTGCAAAACTGCTACTTCCACATGTTGAAAGTTTTCTCTAATTCTCTATGGTTAAAGATTAATTTGAAAAACGTAAAATTTCGCAAATCGAACAGCCGAGTTCGTATTTTCAACATCATTTCTAAACGGCTAATCCAATTGAGGCATATGATACGGAGTTGTAAAGCTTATGAAAATGCGCTACTCTGGCATTTTGAAAGTTTTTTCTAATTTTGAACGGTTTAAGAGTAATTTAGAAAATGGTACAAGTCCTACCGAGTTCGTATTTTCGAGCTAATTTCTTAACCATGCGTCGGAATGCAGCAAATGATATGGCGTTGGAAAGCTTGAACAAATGCAAAACTTTTTGTATGTATTATTTCTCCCAATTCTTTACGTTTTAAGTCAGTTTCAAAAATGACGAAAAAGTATTTTCTCCGTATTTTATACAAACTTTATCGGAATGGTGCAAATAATATACCGTTGAAAAGCTACGGAAAATGCGAAACTTTTTCATGTTGACAGTTTTCTCTGATTCCCAACCGTTTTCAAGTAATTTCAAAAACGGCGAGATCATTCGTTCTGCCTTTATCGCGAAACAGTTTCGCCAAAAATGCATCGTGTGAAGTACCTGAACTTCTCGGTATGAAACCTTGAACTTCACTCTGTTTTTCACATGCTTTTTTTGCCCGTGGCTCTCCATCCACGCACCGGAACACTCACGGAATTGAGCAAGTAATATACCAATGGAAAGCTGCTGTAGACACGCAATTTTCCCGTGTTGATCACTTTTTCATACTCACAACAGTTTTAAAAGTTTTTCATGTGAAATTCATTCAGTGTAGTAGTTGAACTTCCTGTTGTTTTCAGTTAAACTTCTGTGATGTATTTTCACTTGTAATTTTTTCATCCATTCGTTAGTGTCACACAAATGATATTCCTTTTGTATAAATCTCTCTCACAATAATTTTTTGAACTTTCTCCGACGAAGGACTTGAACTTACACAAATGATTTCCTACTGTTTTGAAGTAAATTAGAAAATGACGAGATCATGATTTCTGCCTTCATCGCGAATGGAAATACACTGCGTGAAGTAGTTGAACTTCTCGTGCATGTCTGTTCGAACTTCACATTGTTTTTAACGTGTTGTTTTTTGCACTGCGTGAAGTAGTTGAACTTCTAGGACGTGTCTGTTCGAACTTCACTCTGTTTTTGACGTGCTGATTTTTTACGTGGTGTTTTTTGCACTACGTGAAGTAATTGAACTTCTGGGGCATCTCTGTTTGAACTTCACCCTGTTTCACTTTATTTGTATTTTTCTTGTATGAAATACAAACCATGTAGTACGTGAACTTCCGGTTGTTATCACTTTTGAACTTCTCTCTGGTTTGAGAGAATGATTTTAAAACACAAAAAACATATTTTTTTATGTATTTTGGACATCTAAATACACGGTGAACCTCTCTCACAAGAATTTTTTGAACTTTTCCTCGCTGAGCAATTGAACTTCTATCAACCATTCTTTTCATTTATAAGTTGTTTTTAAAAGTGCAAAAAATTGTGCCGTGTTTTTTATTTTTTCAACAGGTAAATCCTAGGTTTTAATAAACTCCGAACTTCTCTGTTATTTCAATTTGAACTTCACCTTTTTATTTTTTGAGTAAAGAATTGTATTCGAAATTTATAAAGAAAAAATCAAACATGGAAATAGAAGGTGAACCTCTCTCGCAAGAATTTTTGAACTTCCCCTGACAGATCACTTGAACTTCTAGCAACAAACTGTTTTATTCTGACTTGAAATGCATTCCTTGCGGTACTTGAACTTCTCATTGTTTCACTATGAACTTCTGTCACATTTTTGTGCATACATTGAATTACATGCAATTGAAGGTCGGACGTCATTTTTTTCTATTTTCAAACATGTAACTGGAGGTCGGATGTCCTGCAATATTAATTTTGCACCGTGCACGGAGGACCACGTGAACTTCTTGCAACAAACCTTTTAAGCTTTTGGTTTTCTATTCTTATATTCTTATCTGAAATGCATTCCGTGTAGTAGTTGAACGTCCTGCTGTTTTCTGCTTGAACTTCTGTCACATATTTTTGTTCAACCTCTCTCACAAGAATTTTCGAACTTTCTCGGGCCGATCACTTGAACTTCAAGCCAAAAAAATTTGGACTTCACCTTTTATTTTTTATTTTCTCGTATGAAAACACACTTCATGTTGTACATGAACTTCTCGTTGTTATCACTTTTGAACCTCTCTCTATTTTGCTTTAATAACGAAGAAAGTCTGAGTTTTTTGTAGACATCGAACCACTCTAACTTTTTTATTTGAACTTCTTTATATATTTTTTTAGAAATTTGAAAATTGGAGTTTTTTTTGAAACGTTGAACTTCTTCGTTATTTTGAATTGAACTTATTGTTTTTATTCATCAGTAATCGAAAAAATCTGAGCTTTTCAAAAAATATCAAACTGCTATGCTTTTTTGAATTGAACTTCTTCATTTTTTAATTGAACTTCTCTCGGTTACATGAAAATAATTGAGTTTTTTTTATGAATTTTTACTCTAATTTACTTAACCCTTTTTATGAATTTTGAAGCGTTCTATTTTTAGTAGTTGAACTTTTTGTTATTTTATTTTTGAACTTCTTGTTTCCATTCTTTAATAGCGAGGAAAATCTGAGTTTTGTATAATCATCGAACTTCTCCATCTTTTTAATATGGACTTCCTGGTTTCATTTCTTAATCTTTTTTTATGAAATTTTGAAGCGCTCTATTATTAAAAGTTGAACTTCTTGTTATTTAATTTTTGAACTTCTTATTTCCATTCTTTAATAATGAGGAAAAATCTGAGTTTTCTATAATCATCGAACTTATCCGTCTTTTTAATATGGACTTCCTTGTTTTATTTCTTAATCTTTTTTTACGAAATTTTGAGGCGCTCTATTATTAAAAGTTGAACTTCTTGTTTCCATTCTTTAATAACAAGGAAAGTCTGAGTTTTCTATAATCATCGAACTTCTCCATCTTTTTAATATGGACTTCCTGGTTTTATTTCTTAAATCTTTTTTTATGAAATTTTAAAGCGCTCTATTATTAAAAGTTGAACTTCTTGTTTCCATTCTTTAATAACGAGGAAAATCTAAGTTTTCTATAATCATCGAACTTCTCCATCTTTTTAATATGGACTTCCTGGTTTTATTTCTTAACCTTTTTAAATTTGAACTTCGTCATTTTTATTCTTTAGTAACAAGGAAAATCTGAGTTTTTTTAATATTGAACTTCTCTATTTTTCTAATTTGGACTTCTTGGTTTATTCTTTCAGTGACGGCAAAACCCTAGTTTTGTAATAAATATTGAACAGTTTCGTTATTTAAATTTGAAACTTTAGAGTATTTTTAGAAATGTTGATAAATCCCGTTTTTGGATCTGTTGTATGCTGAAAAGACACTTTTTGAGAGAAAAAATAGTGGTACATCTTGTGAAGACATGAACCTACGAGGCAATAATATTTGAACTTGACCCTAAAACTTGACCTTCTCGAACACAACTTCTTGACCTTTAGAAAATAAATAAATAAAATATAAGAATACACAGTTGTAGAATATATCAATTTCTTTCTATTTTTTATATGAAATCTCATTCGCATATGAGAAAGTAGTGCCTCGGTTTAGATTCATTTTTTAACAAATGATAAATTACGTCCAGTTTCTTTTGTGGAATTTCGATAAACAAGTGGTGGACGTCAAAGTATTCACACACACACACACACACGCACACGCACACGCACACGCACACGCACACGCACACGCACACGCACACGCACACGCACACGCACACGCACACGCACACGCACACGCACACGCACACGCACACACACACACACACACACACACACACACACACACACACACGTAGTTTGAACTCTCTCAGAATCAATATATGGACATCCATAATTTCTTTTCTCTAAAAAAAGTATCACGCATAGTTGAATCACAACTGAATTTTTATTTTTTTGTACATTTGTAGTTTGCAGAAAAATACCATTTGTTTATAACATAGAAAAAGGACACCTAGTTGAAAACTGGTGCTTTCTCCCCCACACGTTCCAATCTTATCCTCTCATCACTATTGCTGTGCGCTCTCATTCTCTATCTCCGTGACTTTGCTTTCCTCTTCACTGTACTATGAAATCCATAGCAGAAAACAACAGTAGTTTGATCCGAATAAAAAGGTTCCAACGAGATTTCTTGCTGTCGCTCGATACTCTCTAGATGAAGCATAAAGAGCAGCATGCTAGTGGGGGGAGGCCATTCGCTAGACTCAAGCAGTAGCCAGCAGCAGCTCGGTGCCATAGCCTCACGCACGGGGGAAGATGCCAGGGAAACACTACACACAGCAGCAGGGATAGCCGCTAGGAAACCGCGGAGCGCCATGTGCGACAGCAACGAGAGACACCGGGGAAGGTCGAAGACATGCATCATGGAAGGTCGGTGAGAGATGCCAAAGCAGGTCACACATGAGGGATGCAAACATATGTTAGAGGGAGTCAGAGAAGCTGCACTGCATCTTAGTCATCAATCACTCATCAGTCCATATCAAAATTTCCATGCAATTCAAACAAACGATGTTACTGCTTCTGAAGATGAACAAGAGACAGGGGTCGACTACTGCTGCTTGAAGAAGAACGGAGGCTGCGAGGGCTATCAGGAGAGGCCGAGATGGTCGGGAAGCAGGCAAGAGGCCTTGCTGTGGGGAGGTGTCGTCGTCGACCTTCTGTACTCGCCAGCGCGACCTGCCCTCCCTTCTTACGTGACCTGTCGTGTGTCCCGCACTGTGCTACGGCGCGCTCAAGTCTAGCGCCCCCTCCCTTGCATCGGTCTGCGCGCAAGCTCTCCTCCAACAACCGCATCCAGGGCCTTGAATCACCGGATCCCGCTGCCATATTGCGCCTACGGCGCCGCCGCACCGGGCCTCCACCGTTGATTCACCATTCATCCTCCTCCATGCTTCTTACCCCGTCACCGCAGCGGTCACGAGTTCCCTGGCCACGATGGGCAGAGGGCGGCGGTGGAGCTGGTCGGGTCGGAGGGCAGTGGCGGAGGAGGTCGGGGCAGAGGGCAGAGAGGGAAGATGGCGGCGGAACGATCCACGGCGAGGGCGGCGGCGGCGGCGCAATCCGTGACGAGGGATGGGGGCGGGGGCGGTGGAGCGTTTCCGGGCGGTGAGCCGGTGACGGCGGCGCTAGTTGGGGATGGGGGCGATGGGGGGTCGTGGGGATCGGGCAGGTTAGGGAAGTTCGATGGGTGGGTCGTGGGGATGGTACACGTAGTGGGTTTTTTTTCGGTTTGGTACCAGTTCGGGAGGACTGCCTCACCTTCTATATGGGGCCATTCATGATCCAAATAACTATTCTGATCCTGGGATCAGAATGTGGCACCCCGACTCAGAAAAATCGGAACGCCCCGTATGCCAGCCCAGAGATCGAGGAGAAGTCTTCTGGAATACGGCGCTGCTTGACATAGAACAAACCAGCTTTCTATTATTACAAGAATAAATACAAAGGTCTGATGTTACAAAGGTTCACATCAGCATGGCGATACTACGCCTGCGATACTACACTTGCTCAATGCTAGCAGCAGAACAACTCGTAGCAACGGAAATCTTCTAGCAGCGGAACAACAATGAAGGTGGTGAACTCCACTCCGCAGGGACTCTGGCTGGGACACGATCTAGCTCGCACGAACGGGAACCACGACAAGAAATCAAGCAATCACGGCATCACCTGCAATCTGGCATGACACGCCAGGTCAGTACATTGAATGTACTTGCAAGCTCACAACAACCAAAAACATCAAGGCAAGACAACAACATAGCATTAAGCAGGTTAATTAAATTAACATCTACCATGATATAACAACAACTCCAAGCATAATACGAAACTACTACCATACTGATAAATCACCATCTCCGATCTCCATAACCATATCTCTCTTGTCTAATTGGACAAACAATATACCATCTCGATCACCTCGTGATCAAACCAAACTGTAACCCTGATCCTTACGGCGATCACTACCAAACTGTAACAGTGATCCTTACGGCGATCACAACCCAACCAATAAATGGCCCGTGATCCTTACGGCGATCACAACCCGACCAATAAATGGCCCGTGATCCTTACAGCGATCACAACCTGACCAATACCTGTACTGCTCTAAATATCCATCAAATATACGTCATTCCGTCAGGTGGGTGTTGATCGAATGGTGTACCCTAGTACGAACCCATGCCCATGACCGAGGACGCGGCTATCGATAGATTAAACACACACTCTACAGAGGTAGCGCACTGTACCCACACCACAGAACCCATGGCCTCGCCCTCCCATCCGGGTGGACCAACGGCGTTCCGACAAAACTGATCTACTGCCATGACACTCTCCCGGCCACTCCGACTCACTCTGAAGGAAATATGCCCTAGAGGCAATAATAAAGTTATTATTTATTTCCTCATATCATGATAAATGTTTATTATTCATGCTAGAATTGTATTAACCGGAAACATGATACATGTGTGAATACATAGACAAACTTAATGTCACTAGTATGCCTCTACTTGACTAGCTCATTAATCAAAGATGGTTATGTTTCCTAACCATAGACATGTGTTGTCATTTGATTAACGCGATCACATCATTAGGAGAATGATGTGATTGACCTGACCCATTCCGTTAGCTTAGCATTTGATCATTTAGTATGTTGCTATTGCTTTCTTCATGACTTATACAAAGTTCCTACAACTATGAGATTATGCAACTCCCATTTACCGGAGGAACACTTTGTGTGCTACCTAACGTCACAATGTAACTGGGTGATTATAAAGGAGCTCTACAGGTGTCTCCAATGGCACATGTTGAGTTGGTGTATTTCGAGATTAGGTTTTGTCACTCCGATTGTCGAAGAGGTATCTCTGGGCCCTCTCGGTAATGCACATCACTATAAGCCTTGCAAGCAATGTGGCCAATGAGTTGGTTACAGAATGATGCATTATGTAACGTGTAAAGATACTTGCCGGTAACGAGATTGAACTAGGTATTGGATACTAGCGATCAAATCTTGGGCAAGTAACATACCGATGACAAAGGGAACAACGTATGTTGTTATGCGGTTTGATCGATAAAGATCTTCGAAGAATATGTAGGAGCCAATATGAGCATCCAGGTTCCGCTATTGGTTATTGACCACAAACAGTTCTAGGTCATGTCTACATAGTTCTCGAACCCGTAGGGTCCGCACGCTTAACGTTACAATGACAATTATATTATGAGTTTGTATGTTTTGATGAACCGATGTTTGTTCGGAGTCCCGGATGTGATCACGGATATGACGAGGAGTCTCGAAATGGTCGAGACATAAAGATTGATATATTGGACGACTATATTCGGACACCGGAGTGTTCCGGGTGATTTCGAAGAAAACCGGAATGCCGGAGGGGTTACCGGAACCCCCCGGGGAAGTATTGGGCCTTAGTGGGCCTGAGGGGAGAGAGAGGGCAGCAGCCCAGGAGGTGGCGCGCCCCCTCCCATGAGGAGTCCGAATTGGACTAGGGGAGGGGGGCGCGGCCCCTCTTTCCCTCTCCCTCTCCCTCTCTTTCCTTCCCCCTTCCCTCTTCCTAGTTGGACTAGGAAAGGGGAGTCCTACTCCTACTAGGAGGAGGAATCCCCCCCTCCTTGGCGCGCCCCAAGGGCCGGTCGGCCTCCCCCCTTGCTCCTTTATATACGGGGGCAGGGGGCACCTCTAGACACACAAGGTGATCTTCGTGATCGTTCCTTAGCCGTGTGCGGTGCCCCCCTCCACCATATTCCACCTCGGTCATATCGTTGCGGTGCTTAGGCGAAGCCCTGCGTCGGTAGAACATCATCATCGTCACCACGCCATCGTGCTGACGGAACTCATCCCGACACCCTGCTGGATCGGAGTCCGGGGATCGTCATCGAGCTAAATGTGTGCTGAACTCGGAGGTGCCATACGTTCGGTACTTGGATCGGTCGGATCGTGAAGACGTACGACTACATCAACCGCGTTGTTCTAACGCTTCCGCTTTCGGTCTACGAGGGTACGTGGACAACACTCTCCCCTCTCGTTGCTATGCATCACCATGATCCCTGCGTGTGCGTAGGAATTTTTTTGAAATTACTACGTTCCCCAACAGTGGCATCCGAGCCTGGTTTTATGCGTAGATGTCATATGCACGAGTAGAACACAAGTGAGTTGTGGGTGATACAAGTCATACTTCTTACCAGCATGTCATACTTTGGTTCACCAGTATTGTGAGATGAAGCGGCCCGGACCGACATTACGCGTACGCTTACGCGAGACTGGTTTCACCGTTACGAGCACTCGTGCTTAAAGGTGACTGGCGGGTGTCTATCTCTCTCACTTTAGTTGAACCGAGTGTGGCTACGCCCGGTCCTTGCGAAGGTTAAAACAGCACTAACTTGACGAACTATCGTTGTGGTTTTGATGCGTAGGTAAGAATGGTTCTTGCTCAGCCCGTAGCAGCCACGTAAAATTTGCAACAACAAAGTAGAGGACGTCTAATTTGTTTTTGCAGGGCATGTTGTGATGTGATATGATCAAGACGTGATGCTATATTTTATTGTATGAGATGATCATGTTTTGTAACCGAAGTTATCGGCAGCTGGCAGGAGCCATATGGTTGTCGCTTTATTGTATGAAATGCAAACGCCCTGTAATTGCTTTACTTTATCACTAAGCGGTAGCAATAGTCGTAGAAGCAATAGATGGCGTAAACGAAAACGATGCTACGATGGAGATCAACGTGTCGCGCCGGTGACGATGGTGATCATGACGGTGCTTCAGAGATGGAGATCACAAGCACAAGATGATGATGGCCATATCATATCACTTATATTGATTGCACTTGATGTTTATCCTTTATGCATCTTATCTTGCTTTGATTGACGGTAGCATTTTAAGATGACCTCTCACTAAATTATCAAGAAGTGTTCTCCCTGAGTATGCACCATTGCGAAAGTTCTTCGTGCTGAGACACCACGTGATGATCGGGTGTGATAGGCTCTACGTTCAAATACAACGGGTGCAAAACAGTTGCACACGCGGAATACTCAGGTTAAACTTGACGAGCCTAGCATATACAGATATGGCCTCGGAACACGGAGACCGAAAGGTCGAACGTGAATCATATAGTAGATATGATCAACATAGTGATGTTCACCATTGAAACTACTCCATCTCACGTGATGATCGGACATGGTTTAGTTGATTTGGATCACGTAATCACTTAGATGACTAGAGAGATGTCTGTCTAAGTGGGAGTTCTTAAGTAATATGATTAATTGAACTTAAATTTATCATGAACTTAGTACCTGATAGTATTTTGCTTGTCTATGTTTGTTGTAGATAGATGGCTCGTGTTGTTGTTCCGTTGAATTTTAATGCGTTCCTTGAGAAAGCTAAGTTGAAAGATGATGGTAGCAATTACACGGACTGGGTCCGTAACCTGAGGATTATCCCCATTGCTGCATAGAAGAATTACGTCCTGGAAGCACCGCTGGGTGCCAGGCCTGCTGCTAATGCAACTGACGACGTTAAGAACGTGTGGCAGATCAAAGCTGATGACTACTCGATAGTTCAGTGTCCCATGCTTTACGGCCTGGAACCGGGTCTTCAATGACGTTTTGAACGTCATGGAGCATATGAGATGTCCCAGGAGTTGAAGTTAATATTTCAAGCAAATGCCCGGATTGAGAGATATGAAGTCTCCAATAAGTTCTATAGCTGCAAGATGGAGGAGAATAGTTCTGTCAGTGAACATATACTCAAAATGTCTGGGTATAATAATCACTTGATTCAACTGGGAGTTAATCTTCTAGATGATAGTGTCATTGACAGAATTCTTCAATCACTGCCACCAAGCTACAAGAGCTTCGTGATGAACTATAATATGCAAGGGATGGACAAGACTATTCCCGAGCTCTTCGCAATGCTAAAGGCTGTGGAGGTAGAAATCAAGAAGGAGCATCAAGTGTTGATGGTCAATAAGACCACCAGTTTCAAGAAAAAGGGCAAAGGAAAGAAGAAGGGGAACTTCAAAAAGAACAACAAACAAGTTGCTGCTCAAGAGAAGAAACCCAAGTCTGGACCTAAGCCTGAGACTGAGTGCTTCTACTGCAAGCAGACTGGTCACTGGAAGCGGAACTGCCCCAAGTATTTGGCGGATAAGAAGGATGGCAAAGTGAACAATGGTATATGTGATATACATGTTATTGATGTGTACCTTACTAATGCTCACAGTAGCACCTGGGTATTTGATACTGGTTCTGTTGCTAATATTTGCAACTCGAAACAGGGACTACGGATTAAGCGAAGATTGGCTAAGGACGAGGTGACGATGCGCGTGGGAAATGGTTCGAAAGTCGATGTGATCGCGGTCGGCACGCTACCTCTACATCTACCATCGGGATTAGTTTTAGACCTAAATAATTGTTATTTGGTGCCAGCGTTGAGCATGAACATTGTATCTGGATCTTGTTTGATACGAGACGGTTATTCATTTAAATCAAAGAATAATGGTTGTTCTATTTATATGAGTAATATCTTTTATGGTCATGCACCATTAAAGAGTGGTCTATTTTTATTGAATCTTGAAAGTAGTAATACACATATTCATAATGTTGAAGCCAAAAGATGCAGAGTTGATAATGATAGTTCAACTTATTTGTGGCACTGCCATTTAGGTCATATCGGTGTAAAGCGCATGAAGAAACTCCATACTGATGGACTTTTGGAATCACTTGATTATGAATCACTTGGTACTTGCGAACCATGCCTCATGGGCAAGATGATAAAACGCCGTTCTTCGGAACTATGGAGCGAGCAACTAATTTATTGGAAATCATACATACTGATGTATGTGGTCCAATGAATATTGAAGCTCGCGGCGGGTATCGTTATTTTCTCACCTTCACAGATGATTTGAGCAGATATGGGTATATCTACTTGATGAAACACAAGTCTGAAACATTTGAAAAGTTCAAAGAATTTCAGAGTGAAGTGGAAAATCATCATAACAAGAAAATAAAATTTCTACGATCTGATCGTGGAGGAGAATATTTGAGTTACGAGTTTGGTCTACATTTGAAACAATGCGGAATAGTTTCGCAACTCACGCCACCCGGAACACCACAACGAAATGTTGTGTCCGAATGTCGTAATCGTGCTTTATTAGATATGGTGCAATCTATGATGTCTCTTACTAATTTACCGCTATCGTTTTGGGGTTATGCTTTAGAGACGACCGCATTCACGTTAAATAGGGCACCATCAAAATCCGTTGAGACGACGCCTTATGAACTATGGTTTGGCAAGAAACCAAAGTTGTCATTTCTTAAAGTTTGAGGCTGCGATGCTTATGTGAAGAAACTTCAACCAGATAAGCTCGAACCCAAATCGGAGAAATGTGTCTTCATAGGATACCCAAAAGAGACTATTGGATACACCTTCTATCACAGATCTGAAGGCAAGATTTTCGTTGCTAAATTTGGATCCTTTCTAGAGAAGGAGTTTCTCTCGAAAGAAGTGAGTGGGAGGAAAGTAGAACTTGATGAGGTAACTGTACCTGCTCCCTTGTTGGAAAGTAGTTCATCACACGAACCGTTTCCTGTGACAACTACACCAATCAGTGAGGAAGCTAATGATATTGATGATGAAACTTCAGATCAAGTTACTACTGAACCTTGTAGGTCTACCAGAGTAAGATCCGCACCAGAGTGGTATGGTAATCCTATTCTGGAAATCATGTTATTTGACCATGGCAAACCTACGAACTATGAGGAAGTGATGATGAGCCCAGATTCCGCAAAATGGCTTGAGGCCGTGAAATCTGAGATGGGATCCATGTATGAGAACAAAGTATGGACTTTGGTTGACTTGCTCGATGATCGGCAAGCCATCGAGAATAAATGGATCTTCAAGAAGAAGACTGACGCTGATGGTAATGTAACTGTCTACAAAGCTTGTCTTGTTGCGAAAGGTTTTCGACAAGTTCAAGGGGTTGACTACGATGAAACTTTCTCACCCATAGCGATGCTTAAGTCTGTCCGAATCATGTTAGCAATTGCCGCATTTTATGATTATGAAATTTGGCAAATGGATGTTAAAACTGCATTCCTGAATGGATTTCTGGAAGAAGAGTTGTATATGATGCAACCAGAAGGTTTTGTCGATCCAAAAGGTGCTAACAAAGTGTGCAAACTCCAGCGATCCATCTATGGACTGGTGCAAGCATCTCGAAGTTGGAATAAACGCTTTGATAGTGTGATCAAAGCATATGGTTTTATACAGACTTTTGGAGAAGCCTGTATTTACAAGAAAGTGAGTGGGAGCTCTGTAGCATTTCTGATATTATATGTAGATGACATATTGTTAATTGGAAATGATATAGAATTTCTGGATAGCATAAAGGGATACTTGAATAAAAGTTTTTCAATGAAAGACCTCGGCGAAGCTGCTTACATATTGGGCATCAAGATCTATAGAGATAGATCAAGACGCTTAATTGGACTTTCACAAAGCACATACCTTAATAAAGTTTTGAAAAAGTTCAAAATGGATCGGGCAAAGAAAGGGTTCTTGCCTGTATTACAAGGTGTGAAGTAGAGTCAGACTCAATGCCCGACCACAGCAGAAGATAGAGAGAAAATGAAAGATGTTCCCTATGCTTCAACCATAGGCTCTATCATGTATGCAATGCTGTGTACCAGACCTGACGTATGCTTAGCAATAAGCTTAACAGGTAGGTACCAAACTAATCCAGGAGTGGATCACTGGACAGCGGTCAAGAACATCCTGAAATACATGAAAAGGACTAAGGATATGTTTCTCGTTTATGGAGGTGACAAAGAGCTAGTCGTAAATGGTTACATCGATACAAGCTTTGACACTGATCCGGACGATTCTAAATCGCAAACCGGATACGTGTTTTTATTAAACGCAGGAGCTGTAAGTTGGTGCAGTTCTAAACAAAGCGTCGTGGCGGGATCTACATGCGAACCGGAGTACATAGCTGCTTCGGAAGCAGCAAATTAAGGAGTCTGGATGAAGGAGTTCATTTCCGATCTAGGTGTCATACCTAGTGCATCGGGACCAATGAAGATCTTCTGTGACAATACTGGTGCAATTGCCTTGGCAAAGGAATCCAGATTTCACAAGAGGACCAAGCACATCAAGAGACGCTTCAATTCCATCCGGGACCAAATCCAGGTGGGAGACATAGAGATTTGCAAGATACATACGCATCTGAATGTTGCAGACCCGTTGACTAAGCCTCTTCCACGAGCAAAACATGATCAGCACCAAGACTCCATGGGTGTTAGAATCATTACTGTGTAATCCAGATTATTGACTCTAGTGCAAGTGGGAGACTGAAGGAAATATGCCCTAGAGGCAATAATAAAGTTATTATTTATTTCCTCATATCATGATAAATGTTTATTATTCATGCTAGAATTGTATTAACCGGAAACATGATACATGTGTGAATACATAGACAAACTTAATGTCACTAGTATGCCTCTACTTGACTAGCTCATTAATCAAAGATGGTTATGTTTCGTAACCATAGACATGTGTTGTCATTTGATTAACGGGATCACATCATTAGGAGAATGATGTGATTGACCTGACCCATTTCGTTAGCTTAGCATTTGATCGTTTAGTATGTTGCTATTGCTTTCTTCATTACTTATACAAAGTTCCTACAACTATGAGACTATGCAACTCCCGTTTACCGGAGGAACACTTTGTGTGCTACCAAATGTCACAACGTAACTGGGTGATTATAAAGGATCTCTACAGGTGTCTCCAATGGTACATGTTGAGTTGGCGTATTTTGAGATTAGGTTTTCTCACTCCGACTGTCGGAGAGGTATCTCTGGGCCCTCCCGGTAGCGCACATCACTATAAGCCTTGCAAGCAATGTGGCCAATGAGTTGGTTACGGAATGATGCATTACGTAACGAGTAAAGAGACTTGCCGGTAACGAGATTGAACTAGGTATTGGATACCGAAGATCGAATCTCGGGCAAGTAACATACCGATGACAAAGGGAACAACGTATGTTGTTATGCGGTTTGACCGATAAAGATCTTCGAAGAATATGTAGGAGACAATATGAGCATCCAGGTTCCGCTATTGGTTATTGACCAGAAACAGTTCTAGGTCATGTCTACATAGTTCTTGAACCCGTAGGGTCCGCACGCTTAACGTTACAATGATAGTTATATTATGAGTTTATATGTTTTGATGAACCGAAGTTTGTTCAGAGTCCCGGATGTGATCAAAGATATGACGAGGAGTCTCAAAATGGTCGAGACATAAAGATTGATGTATTGGACGACTATATTCGGACACCGGAAGGGTTTCGGGTGATTTCGGAGAAAACTGGAGTGCCGGAGGGGTTATCGGAACCCCCCGGGGAAGTATTGGGCCTTAGTGGGCCTGAGGGGAGAGAGAGGGCAGCAGACTAGGAGGTGGCGCGCCCCCTCCCATGAGGAGTCCGAATTGGACTAGGGGAGGGGGGCGCGGTCCCTCTTTCCCTCTCCCTCTCCCTCTCTTTCCTTCCCCCTTCCCTTTTCCTAGTTGGACTAGGAAAGGGGAGTCCTACTCCTACTAGGAGGAGGAATCCCCCCTCCTTGGCACGCCCCAAGGGCCGGCCGGCCTCCTCCCTTGCTCCTTTATATACGGGGGCAGGGGGGCACCTCTAGACACACAAGTTGATCTTCGTGATCATTCCTTAGCCGTGTCCGGTGCCCCCCTCCACCATATTCCACCTCGGTCATATCGTTGCGGTGCTTAGGAGAAGCCCTGCGTCGGTAGAACATCATCATCGTCACCATGCCATCGTGCTGACGGAACTCATCCCTGACACCCTGCTGGATCGGAGTCCGGGGATCGTCATCGAGCTGAACGTGTGCTGAACTCGGAGGTGCCGTACGTTCGGTACTTGGATTGGTTGGATCGTGAAGACGTACGACTACATCAACCGCGTTGTTCTAACGCTTCCGCTTTCGGTCTACGAGGGTACGTGGACAACACTCTCCCCTCTTGTTGCTATGCATCACCATGATCCTTGCGTGTGAGTAGGATTTTTTTTGAAATTACTACATTCCCCAACACACTCCCCACTGGGCTAAGTCATGGGTGGCCCCGTGTCTACCTCCAGACACAACGACCACCGTCGTGGCCTGTCCACACAGGGACATGGATCCAAAAACTAACTCAACAACGGGCACACAAGGTTATGCTTCGCCTACCTGATCAGGGTAGCATGCGCCCATAACCTTCCCTTGTTGGAAGCACCGAAGAGGCACAACAATAGACCGCATTAGGGCCGTCCCATAACAGCAAATGTGGTTGCACTAGAAAAGTTCGATTCGGCGGCACCTAACCAACTTACTGACGGAATTTATCCATAAAACTATAACCATGATAACTGATACTCCGATGTCAACTATCAAACTATAATCCAAATCATAGCAATATCCAACAAATAACCCAAACATAATATCATCATACCAAAATACTCCAAGGATAGCATAATACTACTATCATGATGAACAATAACACTATTACTCCAATATGCAAGAACAAGTTATCCAACTAAGATCCACATGTAACCATCATCTCCGAAAGTAATACTCCAAGCAACAGAACATCAACTAGCATCATGAAAATAATCATACCAACCACTACTAATCCAAAGGTAGCATGATATCCAAAGTAATACTCCAAAACATACTAACAGATATCATCATGAAACACTCATAATATTAGCCACTAATATTCCAATGGCAACATGATACTCATCTACTACAAACATAACTCCTAGTAATCCAAACCATAGCATGGCAACAACAAGATCAAAACAATACTCCGAGAAAATGCCATGCACAGAGTCATGTTGCTAAAGCAATATTTTAAACAAGTTCAAAATGAATTAAACCATGTCACTGCATTGCAATCATGCAAATGGAGGGTGTGGCTTGCCTGGGGTGGAAGAAATCATCGGAAGAAAGTGCGAGAAGCTCGCGGAAAGAATCGCCGGAAATCGTTCTCTCTTGGAGGGGGCTGATTAAGGGCAGGGGCAAAATGATCATTTTTGGTATGCCAAAACATAATGAAAGTGACACCAACAGAAAGGGCTCGACGAAACAAAGAAGTGAGCGTTGGTTTCACCTTAAACGGAGTTATAGTTGAAAAGTTATGAAGGGTTGAATCTCAGGGACTTTTCTGCAAAAAATTCTTCAGCAAACAGGTCCCTCAGTGGATACGGCAGAGGCGTAAAGTTAGAAATACGTTTTGGGTCAGCGAAAACGTACTCAGCAAAAACCGCGTCCACTTATCCACGTTAGCGTACCTGGGTCCACGCGGGGCCGACCCTTGGGACGCTGACAGGTGGGGCCCGTGGCCAGCTGGAGGGGAGGGGGGCCAGCGCCTTCGTCTCCTTCCTCTCGCCCGCGCCTTGCCGCGGCAGAGGAGGATCCCGACAGGGCTCGTCAGCGATTCTGGCCATCTCCCGTGGCGCTCGGCACACCAACATGCTCGGGGGACCGAGCCGCATCGCCTGGCTGACCTCCCGGTTGCTGAAGACGACGGAAACGGGAGCAGCCTCGACCGCAATGGATGGCCAAGTTGGGCAGCAACGACCACGGCTCCCTGGTGCACCGGAGGGTGAGGGAAACAGCAGGGGAGGGTCGCCGGATGTAGATAGGGGCTCTGGTGGTGTAAGAAGGCAAGGAGGGGGACGACTTTGAGCGAATTTAGCTGGGACAGAGCGGCGGCCGTGGTGACGAGGGGAAGGAATGAGAGCTTCTCGAGCTCGTTTGGGTGGTCGGGGAGGCTTAGAGAGGAGGGGTGAGGCTGTGGGTGAGCTCAGAGGGCTCGAGGGAGGGCTTAAATAGACGCGGCGTGAGATGTCCGAGCTGTCGTCACCGCGGACGCGTGTGCGCGCGCATGAGCTCGGGGTTAGGAGACGAGGAGGAGCAGTGGAGGCTCTCACGGGGCAGAGGAGGCCAAGGGGGCGCAGGGAGGAAGAAGACGACGACGAACCAAGCCAAAACGCCACTGTGCTCTCGTGGGCGTTCGGTGGCGAGCGTCGGTGAGCGTCGGTGAGGGGTTTTACTGAGAGGGAGAGAGTTCCGAGAGGATGGGTAGGATGCGGTAAATCTATTAGACATGCTCGTGCTCGCTGAGACACCGAGCAGAGGAGGGGCCCGAGCAAGAATCCATCCAGCTCGCGTCCATGGCATGGCAGACAGGTGGTGACCGCGTGAGCTGGAGAGGAGAAGGTGCCAACGACTGGAAAACATTGTCTAGGGTGTAGTCCATCCAGGGGAGGTTCCAACTACAGTGGTAGCTTGGTTAAAAGTGATCTGGTTAAACGGTAAGAACCCTCTGAAGTTTACCGCAGTAAACTTGGGTGAGCACTAGTGATCAACAGGAAGGGTTTTGGACCAAATGGATTTGTCTGATAGGTTGAGGTAAAGAAGGACTTTAATCCCGGTAAGTTGTAGGAGACTTGGATCAAGATATAAAGTAGTTGCTTCACAACTGCTTATTTGGTCCAGAAATGAAGATCAAGAAGGTGCACTCACATGGAGTGTCAACTTGAGCTCAAATTGGGCAAGGTTTGATCATTTGGTCATATGGAGATTCTGTAAAAAGATCATGCTAAATGGACAAGCCAAAATAGCACCTGCTTCACAAACATCTCTGCTGACCAGAAACTTGGAATAATTATGGTGATCAAATGGCTCAATGAAATGATGCCAAATTGTATGGAGAGATGTTTTATGGGTAGAAGAATGATCTGGTAATTTATCAGGATTTTTGAAGCAATATAAATACACTTGCTTCACAACCTGAAAATATTGCCAAAATCAAAGATTTGCTCCTGTGCTCACATAGATGATTGGATAGGGCTGAAAATGGGTGGAGGAGGTTAATATGATCACATTAAGGAGTGTGCAAAAGTTTAACTCATTTGGGTACACCTAGCTAGTACTTACTTCACAAAGCTTTCTGTTTGACAGAAACTTTGAAATTTCACTGAGGAAGATTGCCTAGGCAAATAAATTTGAACTTGTGCATGAGGAAATTATTTGGACATATAAACATGCCCAAAAAGGTTGAGAGTCAATAGGAGAAATATAAATGACACCTCCTTCACAAAGTGCCATTTAGGGCAGAATTGAAAAAGGAATATTGGGGAATTATTTTTGAACTGGCCAAGGCAATGTTTGGGCATATTTGAGCTATATATGACCCAAAGGTATTATGAGAATTATTTGGGGATTTTTGGATGGACAGAAATATAGGTTGCTTCACAACCTAGGGCAGATAGGGTTATTCCTTTAATGAAAAAGGAATTTTCCCTAGGAAAGAGTTTAGGGTTTGGTCAAGGAGTGAAGTGACATGATCTTGGCAAGGTTTTCAGAATGATGAGCCACTTGGGAGGAGGAATGAGGATGATTTCCCAGGTGGCAAGGCCACTGAACCACTCCAAAAAGAAAAACAAAGCAAAAACCAAATAAATCCAAAGAAAAAGAAAAGGGCCAAAATCCAGGCTGTTACATAGAATAGTGTTACTATATATATATATATATATATATATATATGCACATACGGTCTATTATGCTAATATTAGCAGAATAACTATTCTGCACACCACTTCGGCACTGCACGCTCAATAGAAGCGCACTGCCTCATTTTGACGACGAGCACTGCAATAAAGACTAGTGAACTTCTCGTCGAAAAAAACTGCACGCGTTATTTTTTGGTACTGTTTTCGCTCTAATTTTTTAACCGTTTATCGGAATGAGGCGTGTAATATACCGTTGAAAAGCTATGTATTAGGCGCAACTTCGACATGTTGAACACTTTTCGAGATTCCACACGGTTTAAGAGCAGTTTTAAAAATGGTGCGGCGGATGACAAGTGGCAGCGAGCGTTTTTTCACGTTTTTTTCTAAACCGCTTGTCGGAATGAAGCAAATGATACACCGTTGGATATATATCGTTGAGGCGCATCTTTTTCATATATAAATCTTTCTCTAATTCATTACAGTTTAAGAGCAGTTTCAAATTTACTAAATCACGGAACTCTGTTTTTTCAAGTTTTTTAAAATTTTCGGTACTGTTTTCTCTCCAGTTTTTGAAACGTTTGTCGAAACGAGGCGTGTGATACACCGTTGGAAAGCTACGAACAAGGCGCAACTTTCATATGTTGAAATATGTTTGAAATTTCTTACGGTTTTAAGTTAATTTTGAAAATCGTGTGGTGGACAACGAGTGGCAGCGGCCGTTTTTGGAGAATTTTTTGCAAAGCGCTGGTCGGAATGATTCAAACGATACGCCATTGGAAAGATATCAACGATACGCAACTCTTTCATGTAGAACACTCTCTCTAATTTTTTATGGTTTAAGAGGAATTTTGAATTTACCGAAATGCAGGCACTCTATTTTTTCGCGACACCTAAATCGACGTGGGTACTTCACCGACTAAAAACCGCACTGCATCACACGGGTAAGAGAACTGCATGGTTTCTTTTATTCAAACGTATTTTTTTAAGAACGAGAAAGTAGAGTGCACTTCACATCGGGTTTAAATGAACCACAACACTATCAAGAAGTAAACCGCATTACTTTTTTTCGCTTTCGTAACAATTTTTTTGCACTCTACGAGATGAACAACATCATACGGCCGACCGCACTGCTTCAGAGTGAAAACCACACTGCAAAAGTTCCGTAGTGGACTTCTTTTAGACCAAAGTGCACCGCATTTATATGTTTTTTAAATGTATTTTATTTTAAATGGAGTGTACTGAAAACCCATCCATAGTGTACCTTTTTATAAGACCAAAGTGCACTGCATTTGCATGTTTTTTAAATGCATTTTGTTCTAAATGGAATGTACCGTAGAAGGATTCCTTTTTAGTGGATGTTTTTTAGACCAAAGTGCACTGCATTTACATGTTTTCTTAAATGTATTTTATTTTAAATGGAGTGTACTGGAAATCCTCCGTAGTGGACTTTTTGTAAGACCAAAGTGCACTTCATTTGCATGTTTTTTTATATGCATTTTGTTTTAAATGGAGTGTACTAGATAAGGATTCCTTTGTAGTGGACTTTTTTAAGACCAAAGTGCACCGCATAGTCCAAAAGAATGAACCACAACACCACGCGATATGAACAACATTTTTTTAAACAAAATCATGCATGTGTTCACCGTACTTAACTGCATGTTTTCTATATGTATTTTTCTAATGTGTTCTGCGCTGCAGGGTCAAGAGTAGTAAAACCACACATTTTTTTCGTAGGTATTTTTCTAATGTGTTCTGCACTACATGGGAGAAACACAACAACAATGAATAGCATGTGCACATGGCACACAACTCCTCTCACCCACTCATCGGATATCACAGAGTAGAGAAAGATGGTCAAACAAAATGGAGTACATTTTATTTCAAAGGCAACATTTGAAACTGCACCAAACAAAAAACTTCATCGTCGGTGCAGTCAACTTCTTTGTTTTATGTATCTCCTTCCCTGCAAAAACAACAAAATTAAATCTGCATAGATGAGCGAGCAGACTGCATGTTGTCACTGGCCAACTGAACTGAAGAACACAAAAAACATCAATTGCCCGTCCGCGGCATCCACCAACGAATTGCACGGAGGCCGTTTCCAAACTACGAGCAGTAGGTGCGCGCGAGGTGGCGGGGTGATGGTGGAGTTGTGGACCAGTGGAGGTGAGGCGGGCAGGAGCGGGGGTAGGGAAGGGAGGGGATTCGCGGCGGCCGTGGATGAACCACACGAAGGCGCACAACATACTGCTTGCAGGATCCGGCAGCACTGCACATCCAAAACTGCAAAAAAGAAGAAAGAAGCCCTGGAAGCCCGTGGATGAACTGCACGGGTGGTTGTCGCCGCCATTACAGGCGTAGAGGAGGCAGCGGAAGCCATGGACGCTGGATCTGGAGGAGGGAAGCCTTGGCCGGGGACCGAGCTGCACGCGGGGAGGGGGGCGAGCTGCACAGGGGCGACGACCAAGCTGCACGAGGTGGGGCGGCGGCTGAACAGCACGGATGGCGCCATGACCGGGGACCGCAACGAGGAGGAGAAAGCTCGTCCTTTTGCTCAATCTAAACCAGCGAAGGAGGAGAAGGTGGGGCGGCCCCATGCGACGGAGGAAGAGAGGCGGCTCGCGCGAGGCCTTGTGGGCTATGAACCGGTGATGGAGGGTCGCGTGGGGCCGCGGTTGTTCGGGTCCAGCGATGGGAGGTCTCGCGGCAGCTCGTGGTGCCCGGGCTCGTCGCGGTGTGGCCGGTAACGAGATCCAGTGGCGAAGGAGCGCGGTGGCTTGGTCCTGGGCTAGGCGGCGGTGCCCTGTGTCAGAGGAAGGTGGAGGGGATCGCCGGGGCGGATCTACTGCTGGCAGCAGCGACACAGTGAGGGGAGGAAGTTGTAGGGGAAGAAAGTAGGGTTCGATGTTGGTTGGGGAGGGCCGGATCCCGTGGCTGGCTCACCGGAGGTGGAATGGCGGGGTGGTGGGCTACCCACAACTGCCCCTAGCGCCGGGCCAGCAGCGGCAGAAGGTTGGTGGAGGGGGTGGGGGTGGGCGGTGGAGCGGGGAAGGCTGGCCGGTGGTGGTGGGGGGTGGCATCTGCGGAGGAAGGGGGAGGGGATCGTGGGTTAGTGGTAGGTGGCCTGGTTCAGTTCGGGGTGGGTGCGGGGCTGAGTAGTTTTGTAGTGTTAGCAGAATAAGCGTTTAGGTGTGCAGAATAAGGGTCTTAAGGGTGTTATCATAATAGACCCACCCTATATATATATATATATATATATATATATATATTGCTGTTATAAGAATGATCATGATGCCCTCATGTCCGTATTTTATTTTATCGACACCTCTATCTCTAAACATGTGGACATATTTTTCGATTTTGGCTTCCGCTTGAGGACAAGCGAGGTCTAAGCTTGGGGGAGTTGATACGTCCATTTTGCATCATGCTTTTATATCGATATTTATTGCATTATGGGCTGTTATTACACGTTATGTCACAATACTTATGCCTTTTCTCTCTTATTTTACAAGGTTTACACGAAGAGGGAGAATGCCGGCAGCTGGAATTCTGGGCTGGAAAAGGAGCAAATATTAGAGACATGTTCTGCACAACTCCAAAAGTACTGAAACTCCATGGAAGTTATTTTTGGAATTAATAAAAAATACTGAGCAAAGAAAATACCAGAGGGGGGGCCACCCACCGTCCATGAGGGTGGGGGGCGCGCCCTACCCCCCTGGGCACGCCTCCTGCCTCGTGGGCCCCCTGGCATGCCTCAGGTGCCCATCTTTTTCTATATGAAGTCTTTTACCCTGGAAAAAAATCATAGGCAAGCTTTCAGGACGAAACACCGCCTCCACGAGGTGGAACCTTGGCGGAACCAATCTAGGGCTCCGGCGGAGCTGTTCTATCGGGGAAACATCCCTCCGGGAGGGGGAAATCATCACCATCGACATCACCATCAATCCTCTCATCGGGAGGGGGTCAATCTCCATCAACATCTTCACCAGCATCTGATAACCCACAAGTGTAGCGGATCGCAACAGCTTTCGAGGGTAAAGTATTCAACCCAAATTTATTGATTCGACACAAGGGGAGCCAAAGAATATTATTGAGTATTAGCAGTTGAGTTGTCAATTCAACCACACCTGGATAACTTAGTATCTGCAACAAAGTATTTAATAGCAAAGTAGTATGATAATAAAGGTAACGGTAGCAAAAGTAATATTTTTGGGTTTTGTAGTGATTGTAACAATAGCAACGGAAAAGTAAATTAGCGAAGAACAATATGTGAAAAGCTCGTAGGCATTGGATCAGTGATGGATAATTATGTCGGATGCGATTCCTCATGTAATAGGTATAACATAGGGTGACACAGAACTAGCTCCAGTTCATCAATGTAATGTAGGCATGTATTCCGTAAATAGTCATACGTGCTTATGGAAAAGAACTTGCATGCCATCTTTTGTCCTACCCTCCCGTGGCAGCGGGGTCCTAGCGGAAACTAAATGATATTAAGGCCTCCTTTTAAAAGAGAACCGGAACAAAGCATTAGCACATAGTGAATACATGAACTCCTCAAACTACGTTCATCACCGAGAAGTATCCCGATTATTGTCACTTCAGGGTTGTCGGATCATAACACATAATAGGTGACAATAGACTTGCAAGATAGGATCAAGAACACACATATATTCATGAAAACATAATAGGTTCAGACCTGAAATCATGGCACTCGGACCCTAGTGACAAGCATTAAGCAAAGCAAAGTCATAGAAACATCAAGCTCAGAACATAGTGGATACTAGGGATCAAACCCTAACAAAACTAACTTGATTACATGGTAAATCTCATCCAACCCATCACCATCCAGCAAGCCTACGATGGAATTACTCACGCACGGCGGTGAGCATCATGAAATTGGTGATGGAGGATGGTTGATGATGACGACGGTGACGAATCCTCCTCTCCGGAGCCCCGAACAAACTCTAGATCAGCCCTCCCGAGAGAGATTAGGGTTTGGCAGCGGCTCCGTATCGTAAAACGCGATGAAACTTTCTCTCTGATTTTTTTCTCCGCGAGACGGAATATATGGAGTTGGAGTTGAGGTCGGCGGAGCCTCTGGGGGCCCACGAGACAGGGGGCGCGCCCAGGGGGGTGGGCATGCCCCCCACCCTCATGGATAGGGTGTGGGCCCCCCGGTCTTGATTCTTTCGCCAGTATTTTTTATATTTTCCATAAAGTGCCTCCGTGGATTTTTAGGACATTCCGAGAACTTTTGTTTTCTACACATAAAACAACATCATGGCAGTTCTGTTGAAAACAACATCAGTCCGGGTTAGTTTCATTCAAATCATGCAAGTTAGAGTCCAAAACAAGGGCAAAAGTGTTTGGAAAAGTAGATATGTTGGAGACGTATCAACTTCCCCAAGCTTAAACCTTTGCTTGTCCTCAAGCAATTCAGTTGATAAACTGAAAGTGATGAAGAAAAACTTTTACAAACTCTGTTTGCTCTGGTTGTTGTTAACATGCAAAGCCAACATTCAGGTTTCAGCAAATATTCTGAACTAACCATACTCATAATAACACCCAGGTCTCACAATTACTCATATCAATAACATAATCAGCTAGCGAGCCATAATAATAAAACTCGGATGACAACACTTTCTCAAAACAATCATAACATGATATACAAAATGGTATCTCGCTAGCCCTTTCTGAGATGGCAAAACATAAATGCAGAGCACCTTTAAAGATCAAGGACTAACTAAACATTGTAATTCATGGTAAAAGAGATCCAGTCAAGTCATACCCAATATAAACTAATAATAATGAATGCAAATGACAGTGTGCTCTCCAGCGGGTGCTTTTTAATAAGAAGGGTGATGACTCAACATAAAAGTAAATAGATAGGCCCTTCGCAGAGGGAAGCATGGATTTGTAGAGGTGCCAGAGCTCGATTTTAAAATAGAGATTGAATAACATTTTGAGCGGCATACTTTCACTATCAACGCAACAACTATGAGATGGCGATATCTTCCATACTACATGCATTATAGGCAATTCCCAAACAGAATGGTAAAGGTTTATACTCCCCCAACCACCAACAAGCATCAATCCATGGCTTGCTCTAAACAACGAGTGCCTCCAACTAACAACAACCCTGGGGGAGTTTTGTTTAATTATACTGATTTGCTTTGATCATTTTGGATCATGGGACTGGGCATCCAGGTTACTGGCCCTTTCTCGTGAATGAGGAGCGGAGTCCACTCCACTTGAGAATAACCCACCTATCATGGAAGATATAGGCAGCCCTAGTTGAAACATGAGCTGCTCGAGCATACAAAACAAAATTTCATTTGAAGGTTTGGAGTTTGGCACATACAAATTTACTTGGAATGGTAGGTAGATACTGCATATAGGTAGGTATGGTGGACTCATATGAAACAACTTTGGGGTTTAAGGAGTTTGGATGCACAAGCAGTATTCCCGCTTAGTACAGGTGAAGGCTAGCAAAAGACTGGGAAGCGACCAACTGAGAGAGCGACAACAGTCATGAACATGCATTAAAATTAATTCACACTAAGTACAAGCATGAGTAGGATATAATCCACCATGAACATAAATATCATGAAGGCTATGTTGATTTGTTTCAACTACATGCGTGAACATGTGCCAAGTCGAGTCACTCAATTCATTCAAAGGAGGATACCATCCCATCATACCACATCATAATCATTCTAATAGCATGTTGGCACACAAGGTAAACCATTATAACTCATAGCTAATCAAGCATGGCACAAGCAACTATAATCTCTAAATGTCATTGCAAATATGTTTACTTCATAATAAGCTGAATAAGAAATGATGAACTCATCATATTTACAAAAACAAGAGAGGTTGAGTTCATACCAACTTTTCTCATCTCAATAAGTCCATCTTATATCGTCATTATTGCCTTTCACTTGCACGACCGAACAATGTGTATAATAATAATAGTGCACGTGCATTGGACTAAGCTGGAATCTGCAAGCATTCAACTCAAGAGAGAAGACAAGGTAATATGGGCTCTAAGTTAAATAAACAATCATGCATATAAGAGCCACTATGGTCTTCTACTCTCGACCCCCAAAGAAAAGAAAAGAAAATAAAACTATTTACACGGGAAAGCTCCCAACAAGCAAAAAGAAGAACGAGAAATCTTTTTGGGTTCTCATTTTAATTCTATTACAGGCATGGAAATTAAACTAACTATTTTTTTTTGGTTTTTCTTAAGATTTATCAATCACACAAGAAGAAAACTAGAAAACAAAATTTAAACTAGCATGGATAATACAATGAAAGAGTATGAGCACCGACGACTAGAATAGTGTGTGAACATGAATGTAAAGTCGGTGAGAAATACGTACTCCCTCAAGCTTAGGCTTTTGGCCTAAGTTGGTCTAATGCCAAGGACCATTGCTACTCTCTCCGGTGTACTGAGAGGTATAATCAGGATACCACTGGCTGGCCGTCTCCTCCGGATCCCACTGGTAAGATGATGTACAATAAGGGTCCAGTGTAGGTTCTGGTTCAGGCTCAGGTTCAGGAGTGAATGCTTGGCCTCGATGATTATACACCGCTCCCGGCATGACAAGAAAATTATCTGCAGTCAAATCAAACAACAGAGGCGCAGGCAAAATAATAGTCTCATTGTGTCTCTTATCTAAGGTTATACAAGAGCATCTTATCTTTGTTGCCAACAATAAACTCATGCGCTACCATGCTCTTGTAATCTAAAATGTAACGAGGCAATTTTGTCTCCTCTTTCTCATGGTGCCTAATAGGTATCTCAAAATGTCTAGCAAGACGTGAAGCATAGATACCTCCAAAGATGGGGCCTTTTGTATGATTAAGGCTTAGCCGTTTAGCAATAACGGCACCCATACTAAAACTATTATCTCCAAACAAGGCATGGTGAAGAATGATAATATCAGGAACATTGAAGCTTCCACTATTTCCACGACCAATCAAGCATCTACTAGCAAATATGGCAAAGTAGCGTAAAACAGGAAAGTGTATGCTAGAGATTTTTGCATCGGAACTCTTCTTTGGCTCCTCTACAGTGATAGTGTTAACAAAGCCATCCACATCTTTACGATGGGGTTCCTCTAATTTTCCCTCAAAGGGTATCCTACATACCGCGCAAAAATTACGTAAAGACATTTCTCTGAATTCATCATATAAATGAAATGATACTGAAGGCGGCGACTTCTTAGGATAATAATAAAAGTTTTGCATGAAAGTATTGGTGAGTAAGAGATACTGATCGATCCGTTCATGGACGAAATCGGTGAGGCCTGCATTCTCGATGAAAGAATAAAAATCTTCATGAATTCTAGCTTTTTTCAAGAAATTATCGCATGGCCATTCACACGGCTGTACTTCCGCTATGCGAGGAAGATTATACTTGGCTTTTTCCTTCTATTTAGCTTGTTTTTCCTAGGAGCCTTGGCTAGAAGAGCCCCTCAAAAGTCTCCTTAACATTTTATGAAAATTTCTGAAATTTTAGTAACTTCAAAATAGAAGTGAATAAAACTAAAGAAGATTGGTAGCAACTACTCCTATAAGTGCCTAGAGCCTATATCATGCATTAGAATTACTTGGGACCTCATAAATTTAACATCATTAGTAATAATAGCGAGACTTCTCATCATTAGTAAACAGGGTGGCTATATCATTCAACTTGGTAAGATGTGCCACAACAGTTTCAGATTCAAGGCCATAAAAAGGGTCAGATTCAACTAAAGTAATAATTTCAGGATCAACAGAGAATTCATAATCCTTATCGGTAACAGAGATAGGTGAAGTAGAAAAAGCAGGGTCAGGTTTCATTCTAGCATTAAGAGACTGTTGCTTCCATTTAGCTAACAAATTCTTAAGATCATATCTATCATTGCAAGCAAAGATAGCTCTAGCAGCTTCTTCATTCATAACATAACCCTCAGGAACAATAGGCAATTCATAATCATTGGGAGAACTTTCATCATCACTATCATCAATAATAGCATCTTCAATAATTTCATTCTCTCTACCCCTAGCAAGTTGTTCATCAAGAAATTCACCTAATGGCAAAGTAGTATCACGCACAGAAGTAGTTCCATCATAAGTATCATGCATAGCAGAAGTGGCATCATCAATAACATGCGACATATCAGAATTCATAGCAGTAGCAGGTTTAGGTGTCTCAAGCTTACTAATAATAGAAGGAGAATCTAGTGCAGAGCTAGATGACAGTTCCTTACCTCCCCTCATAGTTGAGGGCAAAATCTTGGTTCTTACATCTTTCAAGTTCCTCATAGTGATCAACAGATATAAATCCCAAGTGACTCAGAGAATAGAGCTATGCTCCCCGGCAAAGGCGCCAGAAATTAGTCTTGATAACCCACAAGTGTAGGGGATCGCAATAGCTTTCGAGGGTAAAGTATTCAACCCAAATTTATTGATTCGACACAAGGGGAGCCAAAGAATATTATTGAGTATTAGCAGTTGAGTTGTCAATTCAACCACACCTGGATAACTTAGTATCTGCAGCAAAGTATTTAGTAGCAAAGTAGTATGATAATAAAGGTAACAATAGCAAAAGTAATATTTTTGGGTTTTGTAGTGATTGTAACAATAGCAACGGAAAAGTAAATAAGCGAAGAATAATATGTGAAAAGCTCGTAGGCATAGGATCAGTGATGGATAATTATGTCGGATGTGATTCCTCATGTAATAGGTATAACATAGGGTGACACAGAACTAGCTCCAGTTCATCAATGTAATGTAGGCATGTATTCCGTAAATAGTCATACGTGCTTATGGAAAAGAACTTGCATGCCATCTTTTGTCCTACCCTCCCGTGGCAGCGGGGTCCTAGCGGAAACTAATGGATATTAAGGCCTCCTTTTAATAGAGAATCGGAACAAAGCATTAGCACATAGTGAATACATGAACTCCTCAAACTACGGTCATCACTGAGAAGTATCCTGATTATTGTCACTTCGGGGTTGTCGGATCATAACACATAATAGGTGACTATAGACTTGCAAGATTGGATCAAGAACACACATATATTCATGAAAACATAATAGGTTCAGATCTGAAATCATGTCACTCGGGCCCTAGTGACAAGCATTAAGCAAAGCCAAGTCATAACAACATCAATCTCACAACATAGTGGATACTAGGGATCAAACCCTAACAAAACTAACTTGATTAAATGGTAAATCTCATCCAACCCATCACCGTCCAGCAAGCCTACGGTGGAATTATTCACACACGGCGGTGAGCATCATGAAATTGGTGATGGAGGATGGTTGATGATGACGACGGCGACGAATCCCCCTCTCCGGAGCCCCGAATGAACTCCAGATCAGCCCTCCCGAGAGTGATTAGGGCTTGGCGGCGGCTCCGTATCGTAAAACGCGATGAAACTTTCTCTCTGATTTTTTTCTTCGCGAGACGGAATATATGGAGTTGGAGTTGAGGTCGGCGGAGCCCAGGGGGCGCGCCCAGGAGGGGTGGGCACGCCCCCACCCTCGTGGACATGGTGTGGGCCCCTGGGCTTGATTCTTTCGCATATTTTTTATATTTTCCAAAAAGTGCCTCTGTGGATTTTCAGGCCATTCCGAGAACTTTTGTTTTCTACACATAAAACAACATCATGGCAGTTCTGCTGAAAACAGCGTCAGTCCGGGTTAGTTTCATTCAAATCATGCAAGTTAGAGTCGAAAACAAGGGCAAAAGTGTTTGGAAAAGTAGATACGTTGGAGACGTATCAGCACCATCTCCTCTCAAACCCTAGTTCATCTCTTATATCCAATCTTTGTCCCAAAACCTCAGATTAGTACCTGTGGGTTGCTAGTAGTGTTGATTACTCCTTGTAGTTGATGCTAGTTGGTTTATTTGGTGGAAGATCATACGTTCAGATCCTATATGCATATTAATACTCCTTTGATTATGAACATGAATATGATTTGTGAGTAGTTACGTTTGTTCCTGAGGACATGGGAGAAGTCTTGCTATAAGTAGTCATGTGAATTAGGTATTCGTTCGATATTTTGATGAGATATATGTTGTCTCTCCTCTAGTGGTGTTATGTGAATGTCGACTACATGACACTTCACCATTGTTTGGGCAGAGGAAGGCATTGGGAAGTAATAAGTAGATGATGGGTTGCTAGAGTGACAGAAGCTTAAACCCTAGTTTATGAGTTGCTTCTTAAGGGGCTGATTTGGATCCATATGTTTCATGCTATGGTTAGGTTTACCTTAATACTTCTTTTGTAGTTGCGTATGCTTGCAATAGGGGTTAATCATAAGTGGGATGCTTGTCGAAGAAAGGGCAGTACCCAAGCACCGGTCCACCCACATATGAAATTATCAAAGTAACGAACGCGAATCATATGAGTGTGATGAAAACTAGCTTGACGATAATTCCCATGTGTCCTTGGGAGCGCTTTTCTCTATATAAGAATTTGTCCAGGCTTGTCCTTTGCTACAAAAAGGATCGGGCCACCTTGCTGCACCTTATTTACTTTTGTTACTTGTTACCCATTACGAATTACCTTATCACAAAACTATCTGTTACCGATAATTTCAGTGCCTGCAGAGAATACCTTACTGAAAACCGCTTGTCATTTCCTTCTACTCCTCGTTGGGTTTAACACTATTACTTATCGAAAGGACTACGATAGATCCCCTACACTTGTGGGTCATCAGCGCTTCTACTCGACAGCGCCTTCCTCATCCTACAGTCTTCTAGCTGAGCTCCGGCAGGCTCTCCCCACCGACGTCTGTGCTGGGGCGTCTTGCTGGCCCTAGAGTGGTGACCAGGGCACCACCGAGCTTCTCTTTCCACCCCCTCATTCGCAGCCTCACCACTCCCAATCTTGCCAGGCTGCCTCCGGCAGGTCCTGATAGGGTCGGGCTGGGCTTCTGCTCAGGCATTACTTTTGCCTTCTTCTCCTCCTGCTGTAGTTCCTAAGAGGAGAGGGATAAGATAGGGATTACAGGGAACTACTCTTTTCAGTCTAAAATATGTAGGCACTTGCCAAACTTTAGTCTCAAATATGTAATCTATTTTATCCATGTCTGTACTCTGTAAGATTTGTACTTGCTTATCAGCATATTAATGAAGAAGACAAGTGTTGTCAGGTACTCGTGCATGTACTACGTCCATACAAAGGATGGACACCTTTATACTTTTAAGTAGACAAGAATCCTTGGCAAGCTATCTTGTCGGTGCCTTCCATTGTTGCCGTGGAGGCCAGGCCTGCCGGGCTTCAGAAATATGGAGAGGGACCGACCCCTTGTCAACCTTTTTCTTGTCAAATTCCACTACAACCTTCCTGACCAAAGCAACATTCTGGTCATAGGATGGGAGCACAAATGCTTCGAAGTTGACAAGGTTTTCCTATGCACAAGTTATCTTCTTACAAAGACATGTATGGGTAAAAAGAGAACTTATCTGTTTAGCTTGTAAAAGATCGATATGTAGGCTTGCTCCCTTTCCATCCCTTCGGGATCGAGTCTGCGGCAAGAATCTTGCAGTTAGTGCAGAGGGAAGCAGTAGGAACATATGATCTCTTCTACATGCTCATGGCAAGTGCATGTTTATGCTCATCATATTCTATGAATGCATGCAGGTTTTTGGGGGCCCCAACGCTTCGTTTATCTATCTGTTTCTCAAGGTCTATGCTAGACTTTGTACAAAGGGTTAGATGCAGCATTGGCAAAGCTTGTACAAAAGGGTGGCTGCCGGGACAGGGCCTGGCAGCCGCGCCTTATGGGTAGAACTTATGAAGATGCTCAATGTTCCATGAGTTTTGCACCTTGATGCCATCTTCGGTCTCCAAATGGACTGCACCAGGTCTGGTGACTCGTACCAGCCGGTAAGGGCCTTCCCACTTTAGTGTCAACTTGTTGGAACCCTTGGCGGACTGAACACGCCTAAGGACAAGGTCGCCTTCCTCAAGACTCCGGGAATGGACCCTGTGGCTGTGATAGCAAAGTAGGGCCTGCTGGTATCGTGCAGCATGTACAGTAGCCCAGAGATGGTTCTCCTCAAGTAGCATAGCATTGTCACGCCGATGCTGTTCTTGCGCTAGTTCATCATAGGCAAGTACTTGAGGTGACCCATATATGAGTTCTGTGGGGAGCACTTCTTATTCCCCATAGACTAGTGAGAAGGGAGTCTGGTCGGTAGCTCGATTTGGTGTCATACGGAGGGACCAAAGAACCACCGGCAGCTCGCTGATCCATCGCCTGCAACACTTCTGCAGCTTATCAAATGTTCTTGTCTTGAGTCCTCGCAGCACTTCAATGTTTTCCCTCTTAGCTTGTCTGTTACTTCTTGGATTGGCAACAGAGGCGAACGAGACCTTACTTCTGAGGGCATGAACGTATTGCATGAAGGTGTGACTGGTGAATTGGGTGCCATTGTCAGTGATGACTCTGGCGGGTACTCCAAAGCGACACAACAATCCTTTCAAGAACTTGACAGCTGATTGTGCGGTCACCTTCCTCACGGGCTCCACCTCCGGCCACTTTGTAAACTTGTTGATAACAATGTACAAGTATTCAAAGCCCCCGGTAGCATGGGGGAAGGGTCCCAAGATGTCGAGCCCCCAGACTGAAAATGGCCATGACAAAGGGATCGTCTGGAGAGTTTGAGTAGGATGATGGATATTCTTGGAGTGGAACTGGCAGGCTTCACATCTGATGACTAGCTTAGTTACATCTTGGAGAGCCGAGGGCCAGTAGAAACCTTGCTGAAAAGCTTTTTTGACCAAAGCCCTTAACCCAATATGAGAGCTGCACACGCCTTTGTGTATCTATGCCAATAGTTCCTTTCTTTCTTCCTGGCAAATGCACTTCAGTTTCACACTGTTGGGCCTCCTTATGTATAGTGTGTTATTGACAAACTGATACATACTGGCCCTCCAGGCTACTCTTTCAGCTTCTTCTTGCTCTTCGGGAAGTTCTCCAGTTTGGAGGTTGTGGACGATGTGTTGTGCCCAAGTCGAAGCCTGCGGGTCAAGAACTAGGGCCAATGGCACCACCTCACTCGCGAGGGAGCCTGCCTCGACCACAAAGACTTGAGCTCCTGTGGAAGAGTACGACTCGCCAAGCAAGGTGGAATCGTTCTCGGCAGCCCCCTCATCGGGGACCTCTGAAGGTTCTACCGGTAAAGGCTTGCCAGAGTGCAACTTCCTCCTTTTTCTAGCCATTGTCAATGGGGATATGGATGGCTGAGTCAAGTGGAGGACAAAAGTTCCTGGTTGCATAGGGAGCTTATGTGCAGCACACTTTGACAGATAATCAACAGTGCTGTTTTCTGCACGTGGTACATGCTCTGTTTGTAATTCGTCAAAGTGTTCCTCCAACTTCCTAACTTCTTTGATGTATGCCTCCATCAATGGGCTTTGGTAATCCTTGTTGACTTGATTCACTACCTTCTATGAATCTCCTCGAAAGATCAGCTTCTTGATTCCCAATTATATCGCAATACTGAGCCCGACAAGGAGCCCTTCATACTCCATAGTGTTGTTGGTTGCCCTTTCCGAGGGAAAGTGCATTTGGACCACATACTTCAGGTGCTCTCTGATGGCTGCGATGAAGATCACGCCAGCCCCCGCACCCTGTAGTGATAAAGCACCATCAAAGTACATGACCCACTCCTAAGGCGCTTCCTTGCTGGGGATGACTGTTTCTGATGTCTCTTCATCTGGAGTTGGTGTCCATTCTACAATAAACTCTGCCAGTGCTCTCCTTTGAATGGTTGAGGTGCTTTCATACTTCATTCCAAAGCTTGATAATTCCAGTGCCCATTCAACAACATGCTGGTGGCTTCAGGATTCCTCAATATGCATTGTAGAGGAGAGCGAGTGATGACTATGATCTCGTCGGCTTGGAGGTAGTGGCACAGCTTCCTCGAGGCCATGATGAGGCCAAAGGTTAATTTATGTGCCCCAGAATACCTTCATGTAGCCCCATGCAATAGGGATCTCACAAAGTAAACTGGTATCCTTGATAGCTTTTCTCCTTTGCTTGTTTTCCTTGGCGGGGACCGCAGATTCCTCGCCTCGGCAGCGATGGCCTTCCGGTACATATTATGCACACATATAATTGCATCTTTCTTGTCTGGCGGGATAGAAATGATGCCCGTTGCCCTGGCATCTTCAAAGTGTTTTAGGCATAGTGTGATGCGTCCATGAATTTTGCCAGGGCAGGTCATCCAAGCATCACATTGTACGGAAATGGAAGCTCGACCACATAGAAAACACAATCTTCTCAGTCTGGTAGTTCAATTCCCCTCCAAGTGTTACTGGCAGTGTGATCTTTCCCTTAGGACAACTTCTGTTATGGTTGATCCCTTGCAAAGTACTAGTTATCTTGAGCTCTTCTTCTACTATCTGAAGCTTGTTGAGCACCTTGGGGGAAATTAGATTCAACCCAGCCCCATTGTCAACCAACATCTTTGTAACTTTGAGGTTGCGATCGTCTAAGAAACCAACAATGTCAAGCATCCTACCGTAGTGGTGCGGTTAGGGGATCCTCTTCGTCAAAGATGATGGGCGTGCAGGACCACTTGAGCGGTTTCCAAGACTCTGCCACGTTCTCCACAAGATTGACCTCACACGCCCACTGTTTAAGCTGGGAGTGAGAGGAGTGCAAGGATGCACCTCCGTTAATGCACAAGGTGTTAGTAGCCTTCTGGAACTCATGGTCGCTGTTTTCCTCTTCACCCCTTTCATCGCTCTCGTCATCGCATGCCTTCTTGTCATGGCCTCTAGTAGGTTTCCCCTGATGCCGAGGGACCTTGCCGGGGCGGCCTCATCTACCACCTCGGCCTTTATCTCCAACGCCATCTTGATCTCTTTCCTCTTCACGCTTCTCGTATTCAGCCTTCTGCTTCTTGACGAGCCGGTCGACTTGATGGAACTCTTGGAGATGATGGCCCTTGGTCTGATGGATCTTGCAGTATGTCCCGTCAGCTTTCCCATCCTTCTCGGCCGCCGCATCTTCCTGATAGTGAATGCATGTGGCAACTTCCTTGTCGGGAGCTTCGGCCCTGGCCTTCTTGCTAGTACCAAGAACGCCAGATCCTTCGACAACCAGATTTGTTTTCTCCTTGCGCTTCTTGTTCTTCTTCTTCTTCTGATTGGTAGCATCGGCGTCATCTCTGAGTCAACGTCGATGCCATCTTCCTCTCAGGGAGTCTTTCCCCTCCTCTGTCCGGGCACACTTATCTGCCAAAGTGTATAGCTCATTCACAGTCTTGGGCAACCGGACGTTAATCTTGGAACGTATCCTGCGGTTGCATACGTTGTACTGGAATGCAGCAATCACAGCTGCCAGGTGGGTGCCTGGAATGTTACTTTGCACTCGGCTGAATTAATGCATATATTTCTGTAAATTCTCTCCTTCCTCTTGTGGAGGATATACAAGTCACTGGGCCACGCTGGTTTTTGATGGCCGCCCGTCAAGGCGCCAACAAACTCATTGCGCAGGTCATCCCAGGTCGAGATGGAGTTTTTCGGCAAGTGCATCAGGCACGACTTCACATTTGGCTTGAGTGCCAAAGGGAAGTAGTTGGCGAATACCTTTTAATCTCTCCCTCCGACAGCTTGAACGGCGATGGTGTGGATGCTCAGAAACTCTGCCGAGTTCAATCTTCCATCATACTTTTCTGGTATCTCTGGCTTGAACATACATGCAGATGGCCAACGGACTTGCCATAGCTCACAAGTGAAGGAGGGGCACCCAACCTCGAAAGGCAGGTACCCGTTCCCACTGGCCACAGACTCCTCGACGTCGGAGCCATTGCGCCTATCGGGCTGGCAGCGATTTTCACGGCGTCATTCTATGGCGACGCACGTGTCTTCCCTCGGTACTGCACCATTGGAGTGACCCCCTTAGTATGGCCAGCGGCTCGGGCCGTTGTCACCGCCTGTGGAGGCCTTGGCAGGCCTGCCCGCTGTGATCCTCCTGCCTCATCGGAACCAATCAGGCTCTAAATGGTGGCTCTCCACTCATCCATTTGATCAGCCGCTGGAGGGAATCTCAACAGGAGATGGGCTCGCGCCATGGCTTCCGAAGCGGTACTTGGGATGGATGACGATGCAGATCGTGATGTCGCCCAACTTCTGATGGTGCGAGGAATGGCGGCGCCATGTTCTTGTCGCCGCATGCTGGTCGCTTGAAGGAGTGGGAGAGTGTAGGAGCTCAACACGGTGTTGCTTTGCTGGTGGTGTGATGAAGAGCTTGCGGTAGTCCCTTGCCGTCATACGGTGTTGCTGGGGTGGTTCTCCTTCCTTGGTAGGTGCACCAACCAGGGGTCTCCCGCCTCGATATGCGACTGCGGGTTGTCTAGGTGGAGCACGTTCCTTGTTGATCCTATCCGTCTTCCCTTGCGCTTGGTGAAGAAGTGCCTTGGTCTCATGGAGTTCCTTTTGGAGCTCCATTGACTCAGAGGCCAAGTGTTGTGCCAAGCTGTCAGCACAAAGGCTAAAGTAGGTTTGGAATGGGAGTGGAAGTCCTTCCTCGAGTGGTGGAGCTGGTGCGCTGCTCTCGTCTTCACCCTCCTTCCGATAAGGCATGAAGCGGGTTGCCAACTCGTCTGCCATCTCTGGAAGAAGGTCTCGAAGACGGGTTAGTGCCTTGAGTGTTGCAGTCTCGACTGTGAGGACCAGTGTTGCCATCTGTGGCCCCTCGAAGAACCAACTTGTTGGGGGATCATTAGCCTTCACAATGACTTCCACATGGTATTCCGGCTCGGTTTCATTAATCCAATGCTCATGGTAGGTGAAATGGGGCCTTAGTGAAACTGGCACTTCCGGAGGCTATCCTTGAGAAGCATAGGGAATCCGGTGGTCAGGAAGTCTTTGGGTACGGCAACTGTCGTGGAATTAACATGTCAGATGTCCTTAGTGTGAGGACTTAGTCGTGAGGCCAACGCATCTATGTGGTAGCTTGAGAGGGTTTGAGCGGAATCGAGAGACGCAACACAAGACAAGGGTTTAGACAGCTTCGGGCCCCGGGAAACATCATCCGGTAAAAACCCTACATGCTGTTTGAGGCTAGATCTTATTATCATCACGAGGGAGTCACCGTAAACCGGCTCTCCTCTAATTGCGTCTAGCCCTAGAGATTGTTTCTTGCTTGTCCCTCTTTGGCGAGCCCTGCCTCTCCTTATATAAGTTGAAGGGGTGGGTTACATGTGGAGTCCAACTCGTACTTTAACTTAAACTATTTTGACTTCCTTTCCTGGGCTTCTTAACGTCTGCCGGTTTAACATTGTCTGCCGGTTTAACATTGTCTGCCGGTTTAACAACATCTGCCGATTTAACAATGTCTATCGGTTTAACAATGTCTGCCGGTTTAACAATGTCTGTCGGGTTATGATTGACTTAACACCTGCCGGTGCTACCATCTGTCTTAACTCTGCCGGTTTAACACTTGCCGGTTTACCGTCTGTCTTAGCCATCTGCCTTAACTGTCTGCCGGTTTACCATTTGCCGGTTTACCAAGTCCTAGCCGGTTTACGACTCCGGCCGGGTCATACCGCGGTGTATATCCCCGACATTAGCCCCCAGTTTAATTTGGATTTATCCATGTTAAACTGATCCTGAACATCCTTAAGTCCTTGTCACTTCCTTCTTCTAGAAAATCCGGTTTAATAGGCCAGCTTCATAATCAACTTGCTGACACTGGTTTCTCATAGAAAATATGGTGAAGAATAACTCCTTTGATTTAGCTCCCAATGCTTAAAAACAATATTGGTCCTTGAAATACTCATCTGATCTTCAGCCGGTTTAAGGACGTAGAACTTGCCGGTTTATCATTGCCAAGATCACTGCTTTATAAATATTGATAGCACCGGGTCATACTTGTAGTTAACATCCAGCTTGAAAATATACCTCTTATATGCCTATCACTTGTAGCCCCCAAGTCTTAAGAAGGTAGCATAGCAACAGTTTAAGACTTGCTTCAATATAAATATCACAATCTTGAAGAAATCCAGTTTGTTCATCTCAATCACTAGTCAGAATTGAGTATTCCACATATGTAGCCCCCAAGTGCCAGGTTGTCATGCTTGCAGCAACCTGGGACTTGTAATTTCCTGATGCTCATAAAAACTTCAACCAGTGTAGCCCCCAAGGGCCGGGTCATTATGCAATAATGAGCAGGGACTTTGTAAATATAATCATGTAACCTTTGAATAGCAACGGTGTAGCCCCCAAGGGCCGGCTCAGTAAGATAATATTGAGCTGGGACTTTGATATATACTTCAATGGAAATAACATCATATGATTTAACCCCCATCATGGGGCTTGAATTCACGTCCACAAGGTTAAGAGCCTTGTGCTTCACCAACTGAGCAGTGGACCCTTCAATATAATGAATAAAAAGCTTTGTACCTTGAATTGTTTGACAGGAGCAATTGGTAGCCCCCAAGAGCCGGCTCATTATAATGTGATGAGTCGGGTCTTTCAATAAGATGAACAAAGAATGACTTTGCATTAGCCCCCAAGTGTCATGGTGCATGCTTGCAGCAACATGAGACTTGTGTATTTGATGTAATATAGCCCCCAAGTACCAGGTTGTAAGCCTGCAGCAACTCGGGACTATTCCTTCAATTGTAGAATAAAAATTATGTCCATTGATAATATGATAGCCATTGTGCTAAAGCAACTTTGAAAACATTGATCATAATAGTGGTCATTGATAACCATAATAAAATCCAGCCATGTTGGCTATTTGAATAATATACTCAATGATTTATAAGCGCATAATTCCGATGGCGCAATCCAAATATATACTGGCGACTTATAGTCCAAAGCCAGGCCGGGTTAATAAACACCGGATTATATGCACTAACAACTTGTAGTTGAAAGTCGAGTCGGGTTAAAGAACACCGGATTAATTTCATGACTAATAGTCATGCCGGGTCGAGAGACGCCGGTTCAACATAAAATTTATCAAAAGAGAAAAATCTTGACAAAGGCAAATAAAACCGTGTAGTCGAGGCTTTTTGAGGGCTGCCAGGCCCAAATTCGAGGCTTTTCATGGGCTGCCAGGCTGCTGAGTTGAACCATTTAACAAAGCCTTTTAAGATGGACCTCCAACTAACCAATCACCATTTTAACTTTGACAAGTGCAGGGTCTCAATGAGAGTAACTGTCAAACGTTCGGAGGGTCGTGCCAGGATGACCTGGATAGGAGTGTCTTACTTGATGAAGGCAAGTTAACCCGGGATTTTAGGTAAATATACCAGGCTTCCAAGCCGTGGGTCGATACCCAGCTACAAGGGTCCATTCAAGCTCCTTGGTATTTGACACAAGGAGCCCCCAAGTAACATGATGAGCTGTGCTCAGTGGGTGCCCATGTTTGAGCTGTGCATAGCTTCCAGAATCTCTTTGGCCCCTTGGGTATGAAGCTCCCAAGCTTTGTTGTGGCGTGATAGCCGGATTAATGGATAGAACTCCGCTTTGGCAACTGAAGCCCCCAAATGCCAATAATATGACAAGCCAATAAGGCAGGATACCCATGTTTGAACCACGCATCATGGCAGCAGGTCCTCTTCGGCAACCTTTAACTTTTTGCAAGAAATAAATTCTTCTTGAACCGGGATTTCGAACCGGATATTGACAGCTTCAGAGATTTGTGGGAGATAGATTTCCCCTTGAACCGAATTATAAACCGGATATTTGGAGAGCTTCAATGAGACTGACCTCCCTTGAGCCAGATTTTTAAACCGGATATTTGAGAGCTTCAATGAGACTTCTTCATTGAGCCGGGATTTGTAACTGTCATATACTTTTTAAGCCGGAAATTTTCTGACGGCCTTTAAATTTTCATCAATATAGCAGTAGGCTCCAGGACCGGGTTATCTTTCGGTGAGTCCATAGAAGGCTGAGGTGACTGCGGCGGGTTATAAATGATCCCGTATGAGCCATGGCAGCAACTCGACCAATGGTTCCTTCCAAGGCTATTTGAAGTTAACCAAACTGTAGTGGTGACGACTTGTGCACCTGCCCACTTGACCACCCAGTGCAGACGACGATTGATAGTATATGATAATTTGCCTTCATTTTGTTGAAAGAAAACCAGGCTACCCAAGCTGTGACTTGCTCATACTCAATGAACAGCTCATGCAGACAAGTGTGGCCTGGTGTGTTGATGTAGACCAGGCCGCGAGAGACGGACGGAAAATACGACCGCAGCATCAAAGGCGGTACAAACGGATGAGTCGGCCGCGGCGTTGTAACCGGTGCGGACGGGCGGGTCAATCGCAGGCGCAGCAAACCGTATGGACGTACAAGTCAATCGCAAGCACGGTCCCGGCTAGTTGATGTATATCAAGCCACATGGGCGGCGACTTGCACACATCCATTGAACAGCGAACAAACGCGATCCGGACAAGTCAATGTAGACCGGGCCGCAAGGGCGGCGGCTTGTGCGCGTCCATTCATCAGGTAATATGTCATAGACTATCGCCGGGCGGATCATTATCAGCTCGTGCTCCATACCCGTGACATAAACCACATTTGTAGTGAATAATTATCCTGTATACAATAATATACAGATCAAGGTAATTGTTCTTTGACAAAAACAACATGTGCTAATAAAATATAGTTAGAGAGATATCACCTGATTTTTCTTTATCGGATGAATAAGGATGCTGGTACAGGTAACATTTGGACATAGTCCAACACAGATGTATGTCAGGATCTGATGTAGTACCGCTTCGTATCTGTCTCAGTATACAGACTAAAATATCAGACTTTGAATTCTGTGTTATCAAACTAGCACTTGATCACGTGGTCTTCCAGACTTGATTTAGTACTTGGTCCACGTGACGTTGCTATCCTCTCAAGTTGAATCCTTTAACAAATGCATCGGTCCTGCCTTGAAAACTGACAACATTCTGGGAGCTGAACCGATCTGACATCTGAGTTAACCACCAAAGCACGTATTCCATGTTTAAACGGAAGAATCACCAGCAGAAACCTCCACGTATTTAAACGGAAGAATCACCAGCAGAAACCTCCACGTATTTAAACGGAAGAATCACCAGCGGAAGCCGGCGCGAGCGGAGCCAGACGGATAGGCGCGTCCGGGCACAGGTGGAGCCGGTGGCTGATGCAGGAGGCCGGCGCAGCGCCGTTGCAGGGCAGACGGCGGAGGCTGCGAGCAGGCAAGAGCCGGCCCGGGGCTGCGCTAGGGGCACGGCAGCCCGGGTTGGAGAGGCACAGACGAACTGGCGACGAGTTAGAGAAGTGCGGATGAACTAGCGACGGATTGGAAAGGCGCAGACGAAATGGCGACGGGTTGGAGAGGCGCGGACGAACCGGCGACGGGTTAGAGAGGCGCGGCCGTGGCCGGTTCAGGCGCGGGAGTTGAAACCGGAGCGGGTTTTGGCCGGGGCCGGTCGACCTGGTAGAGTCGGCGCGCACGCAGCCACGGGAGCTGGAGAGGCACACGGCCCGCTGCAGGTTCTAGGCCGAGCTGGCCGGCGCGAAGTGGTAGTAGAGGAGAGGGCCCTAGTGGCCACGGCGGTTTGAGGCAGGCGAAGGTGAAGGGCCTGGTGGCCACGGCGACTCACAGTAGTGGACAAAGCTATCCGTGAGGTCTGCGCGGGGTCGGGACGAAGTAGGCCGCAGCCCCGGTTTGCTCATGGTGGCGGTTTGCAAGCGCAGCTCTAGCGGCTCTGCATGCGGCTGCAGTTTAGGCGGTTTGACTCGGTAGAGGACCACAGACCGGCGTTGGGCATGTAGTACTGCGGAATAGAGGCTGGTCCTCGGCGCGCGGTTACTCAAGGCCGTGGAAGCGGCGGCTCTAGGTCGCTGATGGGTGAAGCGGCAGTATGGGACAGTGACTCGGAATAGCGTGAGGCTGCGACAGCATCAAGGTTAAATACTCATCTATGTGAGGCCACGGGGCGGCTTGGAAATAGGCGGTAGCAGCAGCAACTTGCCGGCGCTGGCGAGGCCGGGGCTATGGAGGTTTTTTTTAAATGCATCCTTGTGCACAACCATTAGCAGCAGGTGCTGGTGCGGCGACTTGAAGCTGACACTGCAGCTGCGGAGGGGCGCCGGCGGCTTGGACTCGGAGAAGAACGGGCGTGAGCCATAGCCGCGTGGGGCAGCACAGGAAACCAGCGTGCAGAGCGACCACGGCAGATGGACAACCCGGCGGCGACTCATTGAGGTGGCTTGGAGTTGGAGCGGGCCACAGGCGGAACACGGTGGAGGTGACTTGGCACAGCCATGTCAGTGTTAGACTTTGTAACGTAGTCCAACTATGTAACCTGTATATTGTGTATCATTATATATACATGAGATAGGCCACCCCTAGACGGTTGAGCCAGTTCCCACAAATCCTACGTCTAATATGGTATCAGAGTAAACCTAGGACCTAACCCACCTTCACCACAGCCGCCGCCGCCGCCGTGCCCTAGACCTTCGGGCCGCCGCCGCCGCCGCTGCCATGTCCGCTTCCGCATCTAGCTCCGCCAGCTCCGGGACGATCCCCGCATCGCTGGCTACTCTCATAAATCTCCCCGCCCACGCCGGTGCCTCGTCGACGCCGCACTTCTTCGGCACCACGGCGGTGGGTTCGCTCTTCTTCGCCCCGATCCCGCCGTCTCCTGCACCGACAACCACGGCGGCCTACTCCGCCACGATGGTGGCGCCATCGGCATCTACTGCCGCCTCGTCCGCCGCCTCATCCCCGACACTCGCCCTCATGGCGGCGGCCTCGGGAGGCTCCAACGATCCACGTGTGGGTGGACCACCTGCAGTCCTGGCGGTTCCTGTGGTAGCTGCTACCGACGCTGCTGTGATCCCCGGGCCGTTCCACTTTGACAATCTCATCACGACTCGTCTCACGCTGGACAACTATTTGTTTTGGCGTGCCAAGGTTCTACCGCTGCTCTGCAGCCGCTCCCTCCTTGGTTATGTCGATGGATCCCTGCCGTGTCGGCCGCAGGTCATTGACACAATCCATGGCCCGACCATCAACCTGGCGCATCGTCTGTGGGTACAACAAGACCAAGCGATCCTCTCCGCCATCCAGGGTTCCCTTGGAGACGGGGTCACTGGCCTTTGCCTCTTTACTGCCTCCTCCTTGGATGCGTGGACGACTCTGGAACATGCGTTTGCTCAGACCTCCACCGCCCACTCGATGGCTCTTCGCAGCAAGCTTGATGATGTCAAGAAACTGGATTCCTCGGCCACAACATACTTCAACAAACTCAAGGTCTTGGCGGATACACTGACCTCTATCGGTCGACCATTAAGTGATGAGGAGTTCGCCGGCTATGTTATTAAGGGTCTTGATGTAGACTACGACAACCTCGCCGAGGCCGTCCACAACGCCAAGCCGCCACTTCTGCCGCATGAGCTCTTCTCCCGGCTGCTCTTCACCGAGCAACGCATCGAAGCTCGCCGCGCCACCAACACCATCGCCGACCAGCCCGTGGTGTTCTGGGCCTCGTGAGGCTAGCGCCCCCCTGCGTCCATGCCGCCTGCCTGTGTCACCACCCCGACAGCGCCACCCTCAGGCGGAGGCCTGGTACGCTGTCAACTATGTGGGCGTGAGAGGCATGTTGCCTCCAAGTGCCACAAGAGGTTTCAGCAGAGCTTCCTGGGCATTGGTAATGATGGCAAAGGTAATGAGCGACAGTTTGCCATGGCGGATTTCGGCCCTCCTGCTGCTCATGTTGCCGCCAAGAGCAAGGATACACGCGTCGACCCTGGCTATACACCATCATATCTGATTGATCCTGCATGGTATATGGACACTGGCGCCACGAATCATATGACGAACGAGCTCACCAAGCTGTCCACATCTCAGCCATACTACGGCCACGACAAGGTTCACACCGCCAACGGTGTAGGTATGCCCATCTCTCACGTTGGTCAAGCATCTCTCTTAACTAGTCATCCATCTAGGCAGCTTCATCTTCGTAATATTTTACGGGTCCCCTCGATGACTCTTAATCTGTTATCTGTTCCCAAACTCACTCTTGATAACAATGTCCTATGTGAATTTCACCCGTTTGATCTTTTTGTTAAGGACCGAGCCACCCGGGAAATTCTGCTTAGTGGTCGTCTCAGCCATGGCTTATACCGCTTGGAGGATCCATCCGCCCCGCGCGTCTTCAGTGGTGTTCATGTGTTGCCGTCCCAGTGGCACTCTCGCCTTGGTCACCCTGCCACTCCCATAGTTCGTCATATACTTCACCGTCATGAGCTGCCTATTGAGTCTAGTAATAAGGAGATGTCCGTGTGTGATGCCTGTCAACAAGGCAAAAGTCATCAGTTACCATTTGTTTCCTCTACTCGTCAAGTAACGAGTCCTCTTGAACTTGTGTTCTCTGATGTGTGGGGTCCCGCTCAAACTTCTGTGAGTGGTCACAACTATTATGTTAGCTTTATTGATGCCTATAGTCGCTTTACCTGGCTTTATCTTCTTAAGCGCAAATCTGATGTGTTTGATATATTCATTCAGTTTCAAGTGCATGTAGAACGTCTTCTCAAGCATAAGATTATTCATGTTCAGTCTGATTGAGGGGGGGGGGCGAATATCGCAACCTCAATTCTTTCTTTAATAAGCTTGGGATCTCTCATCGTTTATCATGTCCTCATACACATCAGCAGAACGACGCGGTTGAGCGCAAGCATCGACATATAGTTGAGACCGGACTCACACTCCTGGCTCATGCATCCGTCCCTTTTCGTTTTTGGAGTGATGCTTTTGCTACAGCAGGTTTTCTTATTAACCGGCTACCTACGCGTGTCATTAATATGAAAACTCCTATTGAGCTCCTTTTACATGAAATTCCTGATTATACCTTCTTTAAGGTGTTCGGGTGCGCTTGTTGGCCCCATCTTCGTCCATATAATTCTAGAAAGCTTGAATTTCGGTCTAAGAAATGTTTGTTTCTAGGTTATAGCTCTCTCCATAAAGGCTATAAGTGCCTCCACGTGCCAACAAATCATGTCTATATATCTCGTGATGTTGTCTTTGATGAGAATGTATTTCCCTTTTCCTCCATGCCGCACCAACCTGCCACACCACCATCTATGCATTCATCTCCTCTTATGCTTGGCCAATTTGAAGATGTTGCATATTCGCCTGTGTTGTTACCTAACCATGGTGCAGGTATTGGACGTGGTGCTCGCTTGGAACTTCTTCCGGATACAACTCCCGTCGCGCATGTTGATCGATCAGTGCACATGCATGCACCCGTCGCCGACCCCGCCTCTGGCGCCGTGCCTATCCATGCAACTGGACCGGCGCTGGCCTCCAACACCGGGCCGGTGTCATCCGAGGCGCCGTCCCCGCCAGTCGGGTCGCGGCCCACGACGGATGAAGCACGACCCGCCACACCGACGCCCTCTCTGGGGAGGCTCCAGCAGTCTCCGCCTCCGTCCACGCCTGCACGTGAGGCCTCGCCTCCGTCGTCACCCGCCAGTCCATCCCTACCGCCCCTTCGCCTGGGTCGGCCGGGCCTACTGACGACTCGCCCGAGTCTTCGCCTGGGCTCCCATCGCCCGATCTCCCGCCATCCTCCACTGTGTTGGCACCGCCGGCTCCTGTTCTCGTTGCACCGCAATGCCCGCATACACACAGCCGCAGTGGTACTGTCCAACCCAAGCAGCGTCATGATGGTACGGTTACATATTTGGCTGCCTGTCTTGCTCATTCTGTTGCAGATCCCACTGATGAACCACGTCACTATGAGGTTGCTATGAGTATCCCTCACTGGCGAGCAGCTACGGAGCAAGAGTACCATGCTCTTCTGCATAATGAGACATGGACATTGGTTCCTCCTCCGCCTCGTGTCAACATCATTTATTTGAAGTGGTTTTCAAAGTCAAGAGACATGCAGACTGGTCTATTGAGCGCTACAAGGCGCGTCTTGTGGCTGGAGGATTCAAACAACGACAGGGTCTGGACTACGAGGACACATTCAGCCCGGTGGTTAAGCCTACTACCATTCGGCTTCTTTTATCTCTTGCGGTCTCTCGTGGTTGGTCTCTCCGACAGCTCGATGTGCAGAATGCTTTTCTCCATGGGTTGCTTGAAGAGGAGGTTTACATGAGGCAGCCACTAGGATTTGTTGATCCAGATCAGCCTCATTATCTCTGTCGTTCGACGAAGGCGCTCTATGGACTGAAACAGGCACCTCGTTCCTGGCATGCCCGCCTCGCTTCGGCTCTTCGTACTCATGGATTCGTTCCGTCGACAGCCGACAGCTCGTTATTCTTATTGCAGCGCCCCAGTCTGACAGTGTATTTGCTTGTGTACATGGATGATATTATTCTGGTCAGTTCTTCTGCAACGGCTGCTGATGCTCTTGTGACTGCTCTTGGCAGAGACTTTGCGGTTAAAGACTTGGGACAGTTACACTTCTTTCTGGGCATTGAGGTTGCACATCAGTCTCGTGGCAGTTTGGCTCTCACTCAAAAAAAGTACTCTCTTGATCTCTTGCGCCGTGCTGGTATGCTCAAGTGTAAGCCATCATCCACGCCCATGTCCTCTACGGATAAGCTCTCGGCCACTGTTGGTTCTCCTCTTTCTTTGACGGATGCTACGGAGTATCGGAGTATTTTTGGTGGTTTGCACTATCTGACTATCACTCGTCCTGATCTTTCTTTTGCGGTCAACAGGGTATGTCAGTATCTTCATGCTCCTACAGATGCGCACTGGTCTGCTGTGAAGCGCATTCTTCATTATGTGCGTCTCACGGTCTCCTATGGTCTTCACCTGCGACCCAGTTCCTCTACTGTTCTCTCTGCATTCTCAGATGCTGATTGGGCTGGGTGTCCAGATGACAGACGATCCACGGGGGGACATACTGTATTTCTGGGTCCTAATTTGTTCGCCTGGAGTGCACGCAAGCAGGACACTATTTCTCGCAGCAGCACTGAGGCTGAGTACAAAGCAGTTGCCAATGCGACTGCTGAGCTTATCTGGATTGAGTCTTTGCTTCGAGAACTGGGAATCTCCCAGTCACATCCTCCAGTTCTTTGGTGTGACAACATCGGTGCTACGTTTCTTTCGACAAACCCGATGTTCCATGCATGAACCAAGCACATTGAGATTGACTATCATTTTGTGAGGGAACGTGTTGCACAGAAGCTACTACAGATCAAGTTTATCTCCTCAAAGGATCAACTTGCCGACATCTTCACCAAGCCTCTACCTTCTCCCATGTTTGAGGTCTGTAGGCGCAATCTCAACCTCCTAGATGCATCAGGAGCGAGTTGAGATTGAGGGAGGGTGTTAGACTTTGTAACGTAGTCCATCTGTGTAACCTATATATTGTGTATCATTATATATACATGAGATAGGCCACCCCTAGAGGGTTGAGCCAGTTCCCACAAATCCTACGTCTAATAGTCAGTGGTGGCGGCTTCACGCTGGGGTAGTGGAGAAGCACCGGGACTTAGCATAGGGCCGCGGGCCGAGGCGAAGCCAGGCGGAGGCAGCAACTCAGGTGCATCGTGGCGGCCCACTTGAAAGCGGAGCTCCTGCAACACGACGGCTCAGGCCATGGCAACCGCGGGTCGCAACAATGGAGGTCGAGCTTGCTGCGGTGGTTCAGAGGCAAATGAAGGCAACCCAGAGTCCGTATCCTCACCCGTGGATAGCTTCTCTTTTCTTTTTAAAATCTGCTGGACCACGAGTATCTTACCCATAAACAACCGCAGATTAGACATGCAGTCCGACTCAGACACAGATTGGCCTGATGTGTTGAAGGTGCAAATCAACGGCAGCAGAGGCACGACGGGTCAACGAGGCGGGTCACAGGAGGAGTCCGAGCCTGTAGCCTCCGCCGAACGTTTGAACATCAGTGATTGTATCAAGCCGGCTGGTTCATAGTAGCAGAGGCCGATAACGATGGCTCAGGCGACATGAGGGCGTGAGCAGCAGAGGCCTGGGTCTGCGGTCAAGTCTGTTTCCAGGCCGCATGTTTTTTCCGAATCCACGTCCGCCTCAACCTCCAAGTCGTGACCCTCCCCTTTTCAATAGTAATTTTCCCTTGATGACTGGAGTCCTGGTACTTGCACCTCGCATGATAGAATCCGTTATCTCCACGTGAGGGAGGTACTTCCCAGGTTTGGGCAAAGTAGTAGTAGTAGCTTTGTCTTTTCCTTGTAGCACTTTTTTTTATCCAAACACCATGCACGACCATTGCCTGTACTACGTGGGAAGTAGTACTTCATGCTAGTCCCTTTTTATTTAATGTAGCATTGCTCCCCGTGCTCCTCCAGCTACTAGATCAATTTTGTCTCTATCTTGACACGCCCATGTGAAGCGGCAACCTGACAGCCGGTATGCAGGGGCGCAGGCCACGGGAGTTGCACACATTTTACTAATAGCAGAACGTGTTGATAAGGAGGCCAGCGACGCCCGGTTTAGCGGAGGATTGATGCAAGGCAAAAGCGGGTTTTGGCGCGGTCGGCTCGAGGTCGCCTCTGAGCTGATGGCGAGGCCGAGTCAGCACGGGGGCCCAGCTGTCCAAAGCCTTGTTTATTTGTTGACAGCGAATCAGACTCTTGTCCGGTCTTGTTTGTAGCAGGAAAAAGTGATCTGCGCTCGGATTCGACGAGACGCCCTGCAACACATGAGGCACCGCACGCAAACCCAAAAAATCCCTATGAATCTTAATCTCATATCCTCCGCTGCAAAATGCTTCATCAATCTTTGCTGATTAACTCATTGTTGATGTGAATTTCCCCCGCCGGTTTTTGTTGAACCGGCGGGTCGTAGCTCCTCGAACCCTAAAGAGATCCCTTCAAGAACTCAACACCACCGTGCGCCAGCCCCACGGTGGGCGCAAACTGTCGTGGAATTAACACGTCAGATGTCCTTAGTGTGAGGACTTAGTCGCGAGGCCAACACATCTATGTGGTAGCTTGAGAGGGTTTGAGCGGAATCGAGAGACGCAACACAAGACAAGGGTTTAGACAGCTTCGGGCCCCGGGAAACATCATCCGGTAAAAACCCTACATGCTGTTTGAGGTTAGATCTCATTATCATCACGAGGGAGTCGCCGTAAACCGGCTCTCCTCTAATTGCGTCTAGCCCTAGAGATTGTTTCTTGCTTGCCCCTCTTTGGGGAGCCCTGCCCCTCCTTATATAAGTTGAAGGGGCGGGTTACATGTGGAGTCCAACTCGGACTTTAACTTAAACTATTTTGACTTCCTTTCCTGGGCTTCTTAACGTCTGCCGGTTTAACATTGTCTGTCGGTTTAACATTGTCTGTCGGTTTAACAACATCTGCCGATTTAACAATGTCTGTCGGTTTAACAATGTCTGTCGGTTTAACAATGTCTGCCGGGTTATGATTAACTTAACACCTGCCGGTGCTACCATCTGTCTTAACTCTGCCGGTTTAACACTTGCCGGTTTACTGTCTGTCTTAGCCATCTGCCTTAGCTGTTTGCCGGTTTACCATCCGCCGGTTTACCAAGTCCCAGCCGGTTTACGACTCCGGCCGGGTCATACCGCGGGGTATATCCCTGACAGCAACCATCTACAAAGGTTAAATAGGAGAGTTCAATAAGGGAAATATATCTTGGGTTGGGTGAGCTTTAGAAAAGAAGAGAAGTTTAGTTGGTTTATGAAAATGGTCTCAAGCTAACTAACGTCCATGCTAACTAAGGCTTCCTACAGTCAGGATGGCTCTGATACCAGCTCTATGGGGACCCGAACTCATAAGTCGAGATCACCGAATGCACGTGTATAGTGATCCCAGAGATCAATGCTCACTGAACACACGGAAGCTGAATAACAAGAGTCTTACATCCATACATACCGTCTTACACAAATTATGACCATTATGGTCAAGTCTGACATTGATAAAGCCTTAAGGGCTGAACATCAAATGAGACACAAGAAGTGGAAATCTTCGTCGATAAGTAGAACCCATGCCATCTGCCTTAACCCTACAGGCATTCTGACTGGGAAGCGTCCTAGTTCGCGTGTTCGTCACCAAAGAACTCTTCCTCGAACTCATGCTCTTCCATGCCTGGTCAATTAAATAACCAGTGGCAAGCCAATGAGTACTTTGAATGTACTCGCAAGCAACCCATGATTTGGTTCAAAGTAACAATGCAATTGTACAACAAGTGAGCAACCTAGCTTCACGCTAGTTGAGATATCTTATCAATTTGTGAGATATTCATCAATGGACATGGGTAACCTTGAGAACAGGTTACAGATATCAACATAAATAGAGTTTGGATCAAATGCCATTTCATTCAACATGTCAAGTCACTCCCTTGACACAAATAGTTCTGTTCCACACACACATGCACCGAGATTGTAAAATTTCTGGACATAGTTTAAGTAGCACCTCCCAACTATCCATGACCATGGACACGGCTATTCGCATAGTTTGACACTCTGCAGAGGTTGAACACTTTACCCACGAGATCCGGGAAGCTTTCGTGTCATCCACGATCTCGCAGTACCTAAAGTACTCGGGGGAAGCACCCGATCATTACCTTTCCCTAGACGACACTAACATAGGGTCCACTCGTTGATGCACAACCCTCGTGTATAAGCAAAAGATCATGGGACTCTGCCCTTTTTACATTATCACGCATACACGAAGGGACCAACGGTGTGTCCGGTGCCCTGTGAAAACAGTCATGGCCGCCTATCCAAGCACGACCCCGTCCCGAGAGTGACCTCAAGTCAACCCCGTCACTAGTAATGTGGTCACCATGCTAGTATCAGCCTAAGTAATCAATAATGCCCCGTCCCATAAAGGGGTAGAGTGGTTGCACATGTTTGGTTGGGACGGTAATCACACATAAATCTAATCCATCATTTTACACACACACCAAAAGCTCTCTTTGGTACACCACTTCTTCCTCAAGTGGTGACCTTAGTTCAACATCTCCCAAGGGCATTAGGGGCACCCGATGGGGTTTTCGAAAGAATGTAACCACGAAGATTTCATGGTACACATGCCTCATTATGCATCAACTAGTCTCTTGACATTGTATTCATGAACAAGGTAAAGTCATGAGTAGGGGTATGCATCATGTGGTGGCTCACAACAAGTTTACCACCGTCATATTTCATCATCATGCAACCAAAAGAGGGTACCGATGAACAAGAGGGGTGTCATGGTCAAAGGGATGCTTGCTTTGATTGGCTTGTTCTTCGAGGTCTTCAAATCATTCTCCTTCTTCTTCTTCAGCAACTTTATCAAATACGGGATCTAATCATCGCAAGAAAATAAAGGAAAAATAAGACAATAATAAAAACAGAAAAGTCAAAGTGCTCAGAAAAATGTCAACTTATTTTTGTAAAATACCAGGAGGAAAACTAAGAAGGGGAAAATTCTTAGTTTTGGATTTGTATTTAGGGGGACAGAGTAGTGGATTTTCAAACAGAGATTTTATTGTTCAAATTTGAATTTAAATTTGAACAGTGCAGAAAAGTGTAATGGATGTGTATGAAAGTTACTTCAATAAATAGGTAGGATTATTCTAAGATTTTAGGAGTTGGAATTATTGCATTTGGATTAACATTTAATCCTATGGAATTTTTGGAAAAGTGATAGAAAAAGAAAAGGAAAAAGGCCATTGTGCAACTGGGCCAGAACAGCCGCAGTGCATAGGCCCAGAGGCGATTGGGCCCAGGCGAGCCGAGCGGCGCGCGTGCGCCAGGTTTGAACCTGACGGGCGGGGCCCAGGCGCCAGTGAGAGAGAGGGAGGCGAGGGAGAGGAGAGGCTGACAGGCGGGGCCCGCTTGTCATCCCTAACCCTAGGACAGAGGGCCGGCGAGATCACCGGCGATGATGCAGTGCACAACAAGGAAAGCGGAGGGCAGGGTTCGACTCCTCGTCGTGTCGCCGTTCGGGTGGAGGTGGACTTGGTCACCGGGGTGGCCTGGTTCGCCGGCGGAGAGGTCACTCGGCAGAGGAGCTACGGGAGGTCGCTGTTCCGGTCGTCTCACGCTGCAAAATGAGTGGGAGAGAGAGGGGAAATGATCAGTGGAGTGCGGGGGTTCCAAATCGGGGCTTAGTAGCAGCGGGAAAGCTTCTACCATGCAGACAACAAGCCGCCGCGGCGGAGCTCGAGCTCGATCTCGAGCTCGAGAGCTTCTGGAGAGGAGCGGGTGGTGTAGGGGGTGGTTTGGGTGGTGCAGAGAGCGAGCGGTGTGGAGAGAATGGCACGGGGAGGCTTTATAAAGCCGCGTGATGGTCCACCGTGGACTCGTGCGCCGGTGAGCTCGTTGCCATCGCCACGGGTCACGGGGGCCTACTTGAGCATGTCTGGGGTGCTCGTGGGGTTGGTCCAGAGCGAGCGGGTGAAGAGAGAGAACAGGAGGAGGGCCAGTGGCACTGTGCATGTAAGTGTGCTCACTGGTGCTCTCGGGCGGCCGACGCGCGTGCGAGCTGGGGCAAGAGGAGGGAGGAGGAGGGAGACAGAGGCGTGGCGTGTTGCAGACGTCGAGGCACATCGTCAGGCGCGCTGGAGGGGGGCCGAGGTGGCCGGAGGTGGTTGGCAGGGGGCATCTACAGTGCCTGGCCGCACTGTAGCGCGCTCCAGAGCACCCAAATGGCCGGCATGCCATTTTCTATGCAGTGTGGGCTTGCCCAAGCATGTATAGCAGGTCTAGGAGGGATTAAAGAAAGGGGAGGGGCCTTGGATGCCATGGATGGCCAGCAGGAGAGGAGTGGGGTTGAGAGAGAGAGGGAAATGGGCTGTCCAGAGAGAGAAAGTGGGGTTTTACCCCTCCAATAATTGAGATGTGCATTTTCCATTGTTATTGGAGGTGCAAGGGGACTAGGAGGGGCTATGGTAAAAAGTGGAACTCATGGAGATTAGTGGAAGTGGCCAAAGTGGTGTTTTTAGAAAAAAGCCAGAAGGTGTTTGTTGTTGATTTGGGCAAGAAGATAGACTCCTCTTGTCATAAGGCTTGACAGGGTCAAATGGCATGAGAAAATAAGTGGTTCCACCAAGATTGATTCCATTTGGGCAAAGTTGCCAATGCAACTTTTGTAAACCCTAGAAATCAACAGAAATAAGTTTTCCAAGATCTGGTCATGAAAAACTATTCTCCTTGATGCACCACTTGGTGTAGTGTCATCATTTAGGGTTTAGAGCATGCCCACAAAATTTGAGAGCCAAAGGATAAAGTTGGCAATGTAAAGTTGTTCAAATTTGATTCTGGACAGAGAGTGTTTTGGGGCACTTTTGTGAACCAAAACAATTTTTATTGGGATGAAAACTTGCAAGATCATCACATTAGGCATGTCTGACTTGCTAGAATTTTCTTGGAATTTTTAGAGAATATTTCCTTTGTAAATATTTCAAAAGCTTGAAATATCCAGAAAGGGTTTTTGAGGGGTTTGACCAATATTTTGAACATGACCATGTGTTGAAACCCTTATATGTGGACAATATATGTCCACTGAGGTTCCCTAAATTTTCACTAATATTTTTAAAGCATTAAAATAATTTTAACCTATTAAAGGCCATTTCTGGCCTAAAGAAAAAGCCTTTAAATAAAATAGGAAAATAACTTCTAAAATTATATTTTTGTGGTTCATGGGAGTCCTATATCTAATAGGTTTCAAATATACTCTTTGAAATATTTTTCATACCCCAAATCAAGTACTTGTAGTGCAAACCTCAATTCAGGGTTTTTGGTAAACTAATTTTTGAAAATACTATTTGGCCAAATTATTTTTGTAAGAAAATACTATATTGCACTATACATATGGCATGATCATTGGGCAGAAGTTTGGGACAATGAGATGAAGTATATAAGGTGGAGTTGTGCTGACTTTAAAGAGCACATGAAAATCACAAAGAGAAAACCAACTCCAAATAAAAAGCCAAATAATGCAAAAGTTTTTGTTGGTCCAAATTTTCATGTTTTACTAATGCAAATGGCATGTTACAAAATGCAGGGTGTGACACGCAAGCCGCCTGCTTCCGCTCCTTGTGGTCTCAGGCCCGCTCCGACCTCACTTTACTACGGTGACCCACCTCTGCCTCCAGTCGCCGCCTCGATCATTGTGGGCTCATCCCGCTCCTTCGTCGAGTCGTTGGCCTCGGTGTTGAGTCACCGCCATTGAGTCGCCCCGGCCTCGCTCCAAGTCGCCCCAGCTGCCTCAAGTCATCATTGCACACTGCAGCAACCTCGACTACGTCTCAAGCCGGCCACTTCGGCCCTGCCGTCCTTGCCGTCCCACTCCTCCACTCACTTGGGGCCGGTGTGGCCCCGTGCCCACTACACGCGCCCTCGCGTGGCCTCGCCTTCGGGTTGCATCGGCCTCGCGCCTGTTTCAAAGTTGCCCACGCCGGCGTCGTCGGTGGCCTCTGCGAGCCGCCACCACTCATGCTACTCCGTGAGCCGCCGGCCTTTGCCAAGTTGCCGCCACGATTCATGAATCTGCTCGCCTCAGGCCCCGAGCCAGCCCTATGCCGCGACTCCGAGCCGCCGCTGATAACGAGTGTGCGGGCTTCCCGAGCTCCTCCATGCACCGCCCTTGCATCGCCTCCTCCGAAGAGCCGGAATGCTGCCAAATCACTGCCGCCTCTATGTCGCGCTGAGCCGCCCTCACCTCTGCTCCAACTGCTCCGTTCCGGCCTCCGTGTTCGCCCGACTCCATCAGCGCAGGCCCCTCACGTCGTTGAGCCGCCCTTCGCCAAAAGCTGGAGAGGCCGTGACCCGCCAACGCCCCTATTGAGTCGTCATTTCTCTTCGCCCCTGCTGCGACCCTACGTCGCCAAGCACTACCTTCGCATCATGCAGAGATTAAAATCTCCTCTACGGCTGACGGGCCACCGTCGCTGAAGGGGCTCACATCACCCGCTCCGCGTCTGTGCCAGTGGCCTGCGAACCGACCCTTGCGGCAGCCACGCTCGCCAGATGCCCGCCTTCGCCATTTCCTTCCTCCTGTCAGAGAGAAGAAAGAGATAAAGAGGAGATTGGAAGAAAAGTCAAAGTGGACAGAGTGCTGAAAAAAGGGGTCAACATGACTCGACAGATCCTTTTAAGCCGCCCCTGGCGTGCGTTGAGCCACCCAGCATCGCGTCGCCTCTGCTGTGGCGTTATGCCTCTTCATTCACGGCTGCGCCCTCACTGTCTCGCGTGCTGAGCCGCCCTCATGCAACGCGACCACATCCGCTGTAGTTTGAGCCTCCATTCTGGCATGTTTCTACACCCGTGGCCGAAGCGAGCTGCCGTCTCCTCCACGATCTTGCCTCGAGCTATTTTTGCTGCTACAGCCGCCATCTCCGCTGCAGTCGTGAGAGTGTGGCTAAATCATAGCTGAAATTTATGGAGGTGATCTACATTTGTCATCTAGACAAATCAGGTGAAAATGTCTAATCAACTTTTATTGATACATTTTTTTTTCAAGAACAATTACTCTCATTTGTGTAAATTCTTATGCAGAATTCATAATTGCAAAGGAGACCATCAAACTGTGGCCCTTACCTACATCTGACGGAACAATGGACAGGGTCATTTATAACCCATTGAGATTCAACATGTTCCAGCATTCCGCTGTTCAACTATATGCCAGTTTATATCATAGTCAAATATAGAGAATCTCAAGACAACTCTTCGAGTTCTCAGGAAAAATTAAAGGGACCAAAGAGTGTCTGTTGCAAAGCAGAACCCAAACATAGGTACCCTGCTTCAAAGACCAATTTGGGGCGGCTCATATTTGAATCATGCTATTAACCCCTTTTGGCCGGCTTCCTGGTCGTATTTGAACCATAGCCATAAACATTTAGATCATTTGGGGGCTGGATGGTATTCAAATCATAACTTAACCCCTTTTGGTATGGCTTACTGATTGTATTCGAATCAGAGTCGTTAAAATGTTCAAGGTCATTTGGGGGCTTCTAGTTCAAACATAGGTGTATTCACCAAAGAGAACATAGCTGTCGGTACCCTCTTGATTGCTGCAATGCCAACACTTCAAGGTCATTTGGGGGATTCCTGTTCAAACATAGGTGTATTCACCAAAGAGAACATAGCTATTGGTACCCTCTTGATCGGCGCAATGCCAACACTTCAAGGTCACTGGGGGGCTTCCTGATCTTATTCAAATCATAGCTGTCGGTACCCCTTTGATCGGCGCAATGCCAAAAATCATTTGGGGGCTTCCTGATCGTATTCGAATCATAGCTATTAACCCTTATGCTCTGGCTTCCTGGCCGTATTTGAACCATAGCCTCGTTTTTTCTCATTTGGCTTGATTCTTTGAAGATTTTTTTCCGGTTCTTCTTGATACTATCTTGCCTTTTGGTTTAAAGTGATTCCGGCCATGCAACCTTCAATCTCACAGCTCATATTTGAAGCATACCCGTGGTTTCTATTAACCCGGCCTGGCTTTCAACGATAAGTCGCCAGCATATGACAATATTAAATACTTGGAAGTATTGGCTTCTAAGATTTGGGTTATCACCCTTACTGCATTGGTATCATAAGCCGGCAGTATGATTCAATACCACAGGTATGCTACTTTTTTTGTTATAAGTATATTTAATTGTGATTAACCAGCACATGTCACAGGAACCGGTTTTCAAACCGGGTTATATTATTCAAATCTTTAATAGCCAACATGGCTGTATTTTTATTATGGTTATCAATAGCCAATATTATGATGGAGGTCTTCAAAGTCGCTTCAGCACAATGGTTATTATTTTATTAATGGACATGATTTATTTTTACAATGGAGGGAATAATCCCGAGGTGCTGCAGGCTTACGACCCGGCACTTGGGGGCTACATTATGAGATTACATCAAATATGCAACTCCCATGTCACTGCCAGCATGCACCATGGCACTTGGGGGCTAATGTAAAGTCATTTTTTATCAACTTATTGAAGACTCGACTCATCCCATTGTAATGAGCCAACCCTTGGGGGTTACCAATTGCTCCTATAAAAAATTCAAGGTACACAAGCCTCAGTCCATTATATTGAAAGATCCACTACTCAGTTGGTAGAGTACAAAGCTCTTAACCTTATGGACGTGGGTTCAAGCCCCATGGTGGAGATTACATCATATGATGTTATTATCACTGAATTATATACAAAGTCCTAGCTCAGTATTATCTTACTGAGCCGGCCCTTGGGGGCTATAGGTTGCTGCTCAAGTCTACATGATCATATTTACAAAGTCCCTGCTCATTATTTCATAATGACCCGGCACTTGGGGGCTACAAGTGATATGAATAAAATGGAGGTACATTTTCAAGATTGATGTTAGCGATAATTATAACTCAGTGCTATCAATATTTACAAACCAGAAATTTTGGCAATGATAAATCGGCAAGTTCTACATCTTCAAGATGGCTGAAAATCAGATGAGTATTTCATGACCAATGTTTTTGATTATGAAGCTAGTTTATTGACCCGGATTTTCTAGAAGAAGGAAATATCAAGGAGTGAAGGATGATCAGGTGCGGGCTTATAAGAGTTCTTAACCCGGAGCATAATTTGTCAAAATTGTTCTTGTGTTTGTTTACAGGATCACTTTAACATGGATGAATCCAAATTAAACTGGGGGCTAATGTCGGGGATATACCCAGCGGTGTGACCTGGCCGGAGTTATGACCCGGCTGGGACTTGGTGTTTCATTGGTGACCTGGAAGACACGGTTAAGCATTTAAGCCGGCAGACACAGTTAAGCATTGTAAGCCGGCGGACACAGTTAAACATTGTAAGCCGGCAGACACGGTTAAGCATTGTAAGCCGGCGGACACAATTAAGCATTGTAAGCCGGCAGACACAGTTAAGCATTATAAGCCGACAGACAGTTAAGCCAGATTGTAAGTCAGATTGTAAGCCGGATTGTAAGCCGACTTATGTTAAGAAGCCCAAGATGTTAAGAATCCCAAGACGTTAAGAAGCCCATGGTGAGAAGCCCATGGTAAGACGTCAAAATAGGTTAAGTCCTAATCCGAGTTTGACTCTACATGTAACTCGCCCCTTCAACTTATATAAGGAGGGGCAGGGCACCCCAAGAGGGGAGAGCAAGAAAATAATCGTTAAGGCTAGACACAACTAGAGGAGAGCCGGATTTACGGCGTCTCCCTCATGAGCATAATGAGACCTAGCCACAAACAACATGTAGGGCTATTACTGGAAGATGTTTCCCGGGGCCCGAAGCTGTCTAAATCCTTGTCTTGTGTGTTGCGTCTCTCATCCCGATCAACCCCTCTCAAGCTACCACATAGATGCGTTGGCCTCTCGACTAAGTCCTCACACTAGGACATCTGCCGTGATGTTTTCACGACATGGTGGGTCCAAGCTAACAGGGGGAGGATTCTTTTTTTGCGCGCGTAATAAGGAGGCACTTCCTTGTGTGCGAAGATGTAGCTGGTGGGTCCATCTGTCAGCCTCACCGCATATAGTCCTCTTCCGATGGTTGTCGTTCGTTGCCACGTTGATCATGCCAGGCGAACAGTACCGGGCGGTGGAAGATGACGAGGCAGGGAACAACATGGAGCCTTGGAAGACGTGAGTACGAGGGTTGGCTGGTTCGGCTGCCGTGTGAGGTTGCCGTCGCCGCAGAATAGCAGGGGGTGTGGGTGAGTAGAGGGATGGCCTGGCTAGTGGTGGGAGCAGTAGGGGGCGGTGAGGCCTCTGCTGCAGCACACTCGGCCACGGGAGGCAGGAGCATGCGGTGGTTTGGATGGCTGGAGCAAGAAAATAAGAGGTTGAACAAGCAGGACGACCGTTGGATGTTAACAATCCAACAGTCACTGGTGATAGAATCGTTTGTTGACTAAGTTAACAAAGCCCTCCGTACGCATCAACTTAGTAGGGCCACAAGCCAGCTTGCAAATCTAGTGGGCCCCAGCTGTCATGGGGAGCACTCGTTAATTTTTGCTTAATAAGGAGGCACTTCCTTCCATGCCAAGATATAGCTGGTGGGTCCCAGCTTTCATTGGGAGGATTCATTCTTTTTGGCGTAATAAGGAGGTACTTGCTTGAGTGCAGCCATGGACCATGTGGGTCCCAACTATCGGCCTCGCCATGTACATCCCTCTTCCGATGTTGTCGTTTGTTGACAACATTGACCACGCCGTGCCGAGAACACGAGTGCGATGGACGACGGCGAGACCCAGGAAGGGAATGACCCGGAGGCGGCGAAGCCACAATAGTGGAGGGATGTGGGTGAGTAGAGGGATGGCCTGACCAGCGGTGGGAGTAGTAGAGGGTGGTGACGCCTGCACGGTAGCACAGCCGACCACGGGAGGCGAGGGCAGGCGGTCCCGCCGGCGCTGGATTTGGCGGCTTGAGCAAGAAGTTCAGAGATTGAAGAAGCATGACAGTCCTTGGATTGACATCCAACGGTTACGTCTGCTAGAATCGTTTAACTTAATATGCCCACAAGTCAGACCATTCCCTATTTTTTTAATAATTTACAGCTCATTGCAACTTGTTATGCAATTTATTGTAGTCCATTTTTTTGTTGGCCAGTGCTAGGGTTAAAAATTTGAACGAAATTTTGCATATTTCAGTGGGGTCCAAACTATTTTTAATACGGAAATGTTGAGCCAGATTTAAAGTACTTCGAAGATATATTTAAATTAGGTTAAAGCCCAGTGAAATTGGAATCTGAAAATGTGAAAAAATTCAGAAATTATAAAGTAATTGCTAATTTGTCATCTGTTTTTTATATTTACAACCCATTTCATATTACTTTCAAGACTTCCAGCCATCTTGAAAGAGTTGCAGCCCATTAGGGTGTAGAAAAATAAGTAGGCCTAGATTGGGTTTCTTCAGAAAAAATAAATTGGGCTCATTTTCTCAGAGAAAAAATAGTTGGGCTGGTCATGTGGTGAACGTAAAATATAAGCCTGGGCTAGATGGGCCACAGCCCAGTTGAAACCCTGCTCCGTCTCAACAATAACAAAAAAATACTGCTCGAGTAGCTACGTCCCAGGTGTCATCCGATCTTGTGTTGTTCTCTTGTCTATTGACTATATATGCTGACAATGTCATGGGTCCCAGATATTAGGAAACCACTAGGAGGAAGCATTTTCTTTTTCTATACGCTGACAATGCAGAATATAAAAAATGAGGAACTTGCTTGTGTAGTGCCATGGACACAGTGGGTCCCTACTGTCATCCTCTCCACATACAATCCTCTCCCAATTCCTCTTTTTTGTTGAGCATGTTGACAGCGCGAGACGGCAGAGCCGCGATGAGTGCACCAAAGAGCGCGGACGACGACGGCAAGGCCTCAGACACCGGCGTTAACGATTTAGGAGACAGTGGGGCGGCCATGCATGCACTGAGGCGCAGCCAGCCGTGGGAGGCAGAAGCAGGCGGTCCTGCCGATGCTAGTTTGGTTTTGGCAACTGGAAGAAGACAAGACTGAAGAAACACGACAGACCATAAAAAGCAGCAGGAGTACTTAACAACCTTAACTGAAACCAGTAGGGGCACTTAACAACCATAGCTGGAAGAAGTATGAGTACTTATACAGGTCCAACCGTACAAAGCATGCCTCGAACAGTGCTACTTTTCCTACAGTTAACCAAGGGTGAGGCCACCAAGCCCCAGGATAAGGCCCAAGCGCCACCCCGCGCATCCACAACCTTCTGAAATCGGCTTCATCTCGCAATGTGTTCAATAAACAGGATATTCACTTTAGGGCCATGGAAAAGCATGAGCATAACCTTCTCTCCTATTGTCCAAGATGGTCGGTCCTTCATTATTTGAGACCACCCATGAATAAGTATCTTTTCATCTCCAAGGGGAATGGACTAGCTCGACATAAACACCATGTTGTGACCAAGTGCAAGTCTGACCCGACCATGGTCAGGCATCTGTATAGGAACAATAGAACTGGGCAATTCGTTTCAAGAAGATCACAGCTATAAAACTATGTATAAGCAAGAGTTTATGAACAACATATATAATAGAAAATAGTTCATACCATAAGTTTCTAGACACAGTTGGACCGGTTCAACATGTGCAACAGTGGCACACATATCCCACATGGCCTTCCACCATTGAAACACCCCACAAGGACCTCAAGATGATCAATAAAGTGTAGGAACTTGTGGATGTCGTCCGAGACAACTTCAGTGCCATCAGTAATAGTTGAGTTCTTATAGAATAACAAACGAGTAGCTTGCTTAACTTTGAAATAACCTGCATGTGTCACCAATTATAAGAAATATTAGTTAGAAGTAGCATCTTCGTGAGAGAAGGGAATCACAAATCGTTGCTACTTCTAAAGTTAAATTGTGATTAGTTAGACAGAATAGGTGGATTAAGAAGTAATCGAGGCAACAAGCAAGAACTAGATACAAAACTAACATGGATGAAGTACTGGAATGATGTCGGGGTGGAAGATCACAGTGAAGATGAGACCAGGTTCTGGTATTTCCATCAACATTCGTGCGCCAACTTTCAGTCTGTAACACCGAAGAAAGTTTATCAAAGTTCGGCCATAAAAAAGCAGCAATCTTCTTGGTTCATGAACCCAACTCGGAACTTATATCCATGGCTTGTCTTCAATGTGACCATTAAACTGGTGTATTCCGTTATGGCAAGGCCTACTATCTTGAGTACATGTGTTCTGGCAAAGCAAATGCACTGCAGGAAAAATAATATGAGAACACAACGTATTTGCTATCCAAATCTAGAGATAATTTCCTCCTTCACGTGAGTGTTGACCATGGTACTAGTTCCTTTTATCCAAATATACCAATCCAAATTTCCAAATTAGTCGACAACATGTTCAAAAAACCCCCTCCCGGGTAGAAAACATGATTCTAGGAACATACTGTGAGCGCTTTAAAATCATGTGTTAGGATGAGAAGGAACAAGTATGGCGTCTCACCAAGGGTGCAGAAACCTATAGGGTCCTTGCACTTTGGGCACTGCAAATGAAACACACTAGATTCAGTAGGAAGAAAAATGCATCAACGACGGCGGCTGCCATCCTAGGATTACCAAAGACCAAGGGACTTGGATTTATCGGGGATGGATGAAGAATTCGTACCTGGTTCTCCATGAGAAAACCCTATGCAATCATCGAGAGGGGGTTTTCTCTGAACAAGTAAACGAGGGAGAAGGGGATCCAGGCCCAGTGAGAGAGGTTTTTTTTGTACAAGCAGACGAGGGAGAAGGGGATTTAGGCCCAGTGAAATATTGTTGCTTTCTCCGTCCAGCTTACTGCTAAAGCTGGAAAGGTGGGGTTTTTGTGATTCGACGACTCATTGGGCACTACTGCGATGCTACGACCGGGGCAAGTCTACCGTGTAGTTGTGCACTCTAATTTGGTGCATGGCACATGGACCCCATTGCTGGATGCCCCACATATCAGCGAAAGGAAGTAGAAAGGCAGGAGTAACTAGTTACACATAAATATATTTTTTGACAAAGAGATACTCCCTCTGTAAAGAAATGTAATTTTTTTATATCACAACTTTATACATAAGAAAAATCAAGGGGATTATATATAACATAATATGGGGGTTCAGCTGAGAATATAATACTCAGACAGGCTCACGGTTCTGGACTTTGGGCCACAGGACAGCGGGCTTGCATGTTTGGGGGCCCACGTGTTCTACCTTAGTGCATTTCATATTGCAAGCGATCGATACAGCGTAGGTTTTAGATGCTGTTGCAACGCGAAAACAGAAAATTGAATAAAGCACGACAGCTGTTAGACTGAAATCGAACGACAGTTCCTAACCAGCAATCAGAGTTGCAATTCTATCAACGATATCCTACGTGATAAATAATATTGTAGTATTACTTATACACACGGGACACTTGTTTCACCATGCCATATTATTACATCAAAAACTCTCGGAGGATAGATCAGTTTGGCAGTTGTGTGCTGCTACTGAAGAATTTCAAAGTTGATTTGGACCAGCTCTCCTTGCCGAGAAAGTTCTATTTTGACATCATCCCCTACCGCAAGATTTGATTTAGATTTGAACATTGACCAACCTTTAGCATCAATCATCATGCGACCATCCTTTGTACTTATGGTATATTGAGCAGGTTCATTCACACCAAGGCCACACATGGTAAGAGAAACTTGGCCACGATCGCCCGGATTGTTGAACGACTCCCTCGTTGCTCTAGGAATTCTCTGTTTGCAAACAAGAAGACATTCACAAACAGTTAGGTCAACATAGTGAATCATGTGAAACAACATGGAAAGAAAAACAATGAAGCACTTGGGTGGCCAATGCTTACCAAGAAGGTAGGGATATCGGTTTTTGTAAGTACTTCAGTATATGCAGTGCGAACTGCAGCCCAGTCTGTTTCCGGTGCAACTGCTGGTTCTGTTGCCGCTGCACGGGCTGGAGCAGATGCAAGTGCAACTTTAAGTGTTGGTGCAGGTGCCGGAGCCGTTTCTGGTGCCCGTGCCAGTGCAACTCGTTGTGCCGCTATTGCTGCCGGAGATGGTGCTCCTTGTGGAGCTAGTGCCAGTGTCGGAGCAGGTGTCAGTGTCGATGCCCGATCCTTCGGTAGATCAGCTTGATCCGCTGACGCGGTCGTTGCCCAGTCCTCAAGTGGATCAGACTGAGCTGCTACCGCTGTCAGTGCTAGAGCAAGTTCCATCGGAGAAGGTGCTGGTGCTTGATACATTGCTGAAGGTTGTACCAATGTGCGAGACAGCAGCGACCGTCTTGGTCTGCTATGATCAGCTTCCTAACTTTACTAGGCTCCATGACCTTGATCCAGTCTTTTTCTTCAATTCTTTTAAATGCGAAAAGGACTAATTGTGGCGTGTTTGTTAAACCAAACTGCAGCTCATCATAGGGCTTCAGATTGTACTTAGACAACAGACTGATCCAATTGTGTCTAGTAATATAAGTGATGGACAGTGCCTTCTCTACTGACACGACATAAGAAGTGAAACCTGCAAAAATAACCATCATAGAGCAAACCAAACGGTTTATTCTGTGACGAATGTCACATGGAAAAACCTGGATCGTAAAATTGCAGCAAAAGTAAGAAAACATGACATTAAATCAATAAGATTTAGACAGTAAATCAATAAGATTTACTTGATGTGCACGAGTGAATCCTTACCAGGAAATCACTATCTTCAAGTTGTAAACAGAAGATTGATCATCCAATTACGCGTGGCATGCAGGGCCTCTGTTTACTCCCACAAGCAGGACAGTCCAAAGCTCATGACAAATCGTATGGACCGAACATCCATGGGATAGGAAATCCTGGTGAGTGTGATAAACCATGCAATGCATATAGATATTGGAATGTAACCATAATTGATAAACCGTCCTCACAAAAAAGATGATCTGGATACTTCGAAATATATAGACTGAATTGAGTGGACATACATTAACATAGACTGTTCTCAGGACTCACCACACAACAAAAGCGGTATTACTGAACAATACAGGGTTCACACACAAAAATCAAATACTGAACAATAATACTTACTATAGACAAGCAAAGTTTCACTAATTAAGCTCTACAGACTATTTCTTGCCACCGACCTACAGGATGTGCCTCGCATAACTGACTAGGCCATGGACTCGTGAGAGATGTCTACCAGCACCATCACCATCTCTTCAACCTTGGAGAACCTAACAGAGTGGTCTTTCCACTCATAAACATGACGATGAAGACAACCTGCATCAGATTTGTTGGGAAGCTTTAAAAAGAACCACACCCTTTGTAATCGACGGCACATCCAGGAAATTGTTGTGGTGAAGTACACCCTCGAGAACACACCAGACAACAATGCTACTAGAAAACACTAGTTCAGGACACGTGGCTAACTAGGACACAACAACTGGATAGTTTTGCTGTAGAACTCATCCTTAGGTCTTCCAGTTCACACGACATGACTTTGAGAACTTCATCTCCACCGCGAAACTGGTTCTAATTCAAACAGAAACCAAATATTTTAATACTACCTCCTTTCAGAAATATAAGATGATTTTTGATATTTTACTCAATATAAGACTACATATACGCACAGAAATGAGTGAACAAAGACACTAGAACATGTCTTCAAAGGCATGAGAGCAGAGGGATTACTTGCAATATCCATAACACAAGTTACTGAGGCTAATATACTCTCTTCAAAAGGTAGCATTGATGTTCATAAAGTAGTTGAAAGCAATCTATAAGAAATTAGTGTCAACCTCTCGCATGTTTTGGTCAAAAGAGGAATTTAGAACCGTCATTTGGCACACAAAAATCACATGCAAGATCACCCAGAAAGTTGTACTACTAGTACTAGTACTACGTGTTTGATGAAAAAACACGATCAAGATGAAGAAAAAGATCATCAAGAAGAGATATTACCTGGACTTGCTTAATGAGGGGACCTTGGACAGGGCGATGGCCTTGAGCTTGTCTATGGTAGTCTCGGCGGGGTGCTTGCGCTTCGTCGTACACTGAGCCTCGACGGTTTTGGCCAGAGCCATAGACATCACTTAGGTCGGTGCTCCAGTGTCCATCAAGAAACTGTCAAATAGAAATAAGAGAAAAAAACCATAATCACAAACCAAAAATAAGAGCATAGTGGGAGTTATAGGATTAGTCTCGAGGTTGCAAGACCGGGCCTTGGCCAGAATCAACATCATTGATGCACTCACCTTTCCTTCTTTGGGAGAGAAGAAAAATGGCAGAAGCAGGTCGGGGTTTTCTTGAAGAAATTAGGAACAAGATGAGGGAGGAGCAAGTTGGGGTTTTCTTCAAGAGAGGAAACCGAGGGAGAAGAGTTAAATGATGGTTGCTTCGTCCGTCCAACTTACTACTGGAAAGGTGGGGGCTTTGTGATTTGATGGCTCATTGGGCATTACTGCAACGCTTCTTCGGGGTAGTCTACCGTGTAGTTGGGCACTCTAGTATGGAGTAATTTAGTGCATGGCTAGAGGACCCCAATGCTGGCTGTCCCACACGTCGGTGAAAGAGAGTAGAAAGGTTCCTGACGACCGTCGAGGAGGATCCGCACGGTAGAGCATGTCCACTGTATCTGAAGAAAAAAAATGATTATAGCAAGCGTTTCCACTCTTACGACGGAGGAGTGCGAAACACGACAGCCACTTGAACTTACACAGTGCTCCTACTACTAGTCATGTGCAGTGGTTCATACATCAGTACTACATAATATTGTTGCTTATGTAGTAAGATATGACGATAACAAATGATGTTGTGCGCATGCCAACTATATGAACAGTAATGTAACATAGTACCCCTTTTTTGACTATCCGGTCGAGAATGAACGGTGAGATCAATGTTAAAAGAACTAGGTCTATAGCGCACGGAGAGTACGGTGCTACAGTATTCCATGGAACATGAACCATATGAAGCACAAATCAGTGTTAGGCAGGGTGTATGAAAGGTGCATGGGATTGGAGCAAAAGTTCCCTTCTCGACCCACTTTTGGGTGTTTGGCAGAGTGCATGAAGGGTGCATGAGTCCACACTAGTAGGTTAACACCAATACACTAGGAGCATGGATGAAGAGGGGTGCTGAGATGAGCATGCACGAAGAGGGAACAACTATACTGAGATGAGAATGCAACCAAACACACCCGCACGCTTTGTGCTACAGTGACTGATCTGCACCGTCTGAGTTTGATCCAACGGTCATGTTGCACCGAGACATGGACATGCCCGTACATAGGATGCCTAAACACCACCGAAGTCCCTCGGCTTCTCGAGGCGCCCGACGCTGGTGATGCAAGGTGCCACCGCCTGTAGAGCCCACTCCCGGTCGATGGGAGCCCGCTCATCAAAGACGGCATCCAATGGCACGAATGGGTTCCGATGATGGAGCCCTGAGAGGATTCACCCGGCAACGGCGACAGCAACCCGCAACCCCTCCTTGTCCAGCTCCGCCCCCACCATCGCGCGGAGATGGCTCAGCTCCTCAGAGATATAGGTGAAGAAGGAGACCATGTCAGGAAGCCGTAGCTCGTTGAAGTCGATGGGGTGGTCAAATGGGTTTAGCCCGACGCCCGACATGGTCGTGCTGGCACGACGGTAGGCATCGTGAAGCTGCAACACGTGCGTGGCAACTTGGTCCACCAAGTGGCTGAGGCAATCCCGGACCTCATCATGATCACCCCGCTCGCACTCCAGCCGACTCTCCTGACCACCTATCATATCTCCTGCTTTTTGCAGCAACACCATCGACGGCTCGAGCATCTTTGTGGTGGACGCCTGCCACTTTTGAAGCTCCATGAACTCCCACACATAAAGGAGGAGCATGCCACACCTCTCCTCCTTGAGGTCACGGAGCTCTACGTCCTTGGCACTGAGCTCCGCATCCTTGGCCTGGAGCTCCTGTGTCAGGCGCCTCACCTCCAACTCCGTGATCTGGTGCCTCGCCATGGAACTAGGTAGAAGAAATGGGGAGAGGAAGCAAAGGGGGCGAAACAGTTGAAAGGTAATGCAATCTACGGGAAGGCGGAGGGAGCCAGCCGAGGAGTGGGGTGAATTTTTGGTTTTCACCATGGGAAAACACCAGTCGATGATTTTTCACATCAAGGAGTAGTGGGTTTTAGAGGCAGAGTCGTCGTGACTAATTGCTGCCGCGCCTGCTCCCGTCAATCAAAAAAACAAAAATCCTTCGATGCCTGCCGCACCCAAAGACCAGAGCAATGCCACGATGGATATTTAAATTTACCTGCCGCCAAGGAGATAAAAAAGGCATTAAAAACAAATGTGGCGGCGGCCTAGCTAATCGGTCTCACTAGCCCAACTAGCTAGCCACCATGCTTCACTGATGTTCTTGAAGGGAAAGGTGGTCTTTCGTGATTTGATGACTCACTTAGGCCCTTCCCATTGCTCCACCGTGGACGGGTGCTAAGCATGCCACATAAGCGAAAAAAGGACATGGCACAACATTTAAGGAGGGGAGAGAGTACTTTGGTGACCCCAGGAAGAACCAATGCCAAGCGCGGGAACCTAGGCAAACCACTTAAATGAAATAATTTGACCAATGCATGAAAGATCTTAGGTGCTAACTCATTAAATAAAGTGTGCTTAGCAACAACAAATTAAGCACCTATGCATTGTGAAGTTGAGTTGCGAAGGTATTTAATGCCCTTAGCACCTCATGTAAGCACCTTTGCATTGGAAGAGGTCCTACTTGCTTCGGCGCTACGACCAAGGAGGACCGAGAAAACGCGCGGTAGGGTGTCCCACGTCTCGGTAAGGAAGAAAATTTGCGCGCACCACCCGGGAGGACCCCGAAACCGCGCGGTAGGGTGTGCCACGTCTTGGCACGGAGGAAAAATGTGCGTGTAAAAATATACTGTATCAGGCGTACTACCTATGGTTCGACCTCGGGACCCAGCTAGTCGGTCAAAAACACCCCACTAGCCACACAACTTCATCATGCTAACGTGGCACGAAGGATAGGTGTGGTTAGCTCTGTCTAGACCAGCCACAACATCGCTTGTTCTAGGCGATTCTTCTATTTTCCAAGCTTTTTTAGTTATAATAACACCATGGCAAGCTCGCGCCGCTCTTCGTGTGTGCCCGTGCATTTAAAGGAGACGATGGAGAGAAGAGAGAGAGAGAGATCGCAGACATGGGACACACCAGTAAATGAGTCAACGGGCCATCACGTTTCGACGAGCCACTCCCTCTACTCAACGTAAATGAGTCAATGTAATACTGTATAAAATCAAGTTATGGGACAAAGCCATCAACCGTTGTTGTTTCAGGCTATTGACTTATGCTTTGTAGTCGAGGTGGCCAATTCGAATCTCGTCTTTCAGATTTGTTAGTTTTAGGTCCAAATTTGATCAATGACAAGTGGGACCCCCGTGTGTTGTTCCGATATTTCAGTGTAGGATGTTTTTTTTGCACAAACACTTTGCACAGTTAGACAAGTAACGGTACGAGTTACACTTCTTTTGCAAGTTTAGGAACGAAAATGATAGCGGCATAGAATATCACGTCCACCCCGCATCTTAGATGCTATGGTGATACAAGTTTTTATGTCGTTGGAACTGAGATCCAATTGCTTGGGAGTAGTCTTTGTAATTATGCGCAATTTCCAAACACTTCAAGGTTTTTTTGCAAATAAAACATTCAGGCCTCGTGTGTGCCGCTGCATCTTAGATCCAACGGCTCCTAGTTGCTCATATTAGGTGCTCCCCGTAGCTTAATTAGCCCCTACGGTGATACGAGCATCTAGGTTGTATGATGTGTGATCAGATGCCACAAGCATAATACTTGTACTTTCTGCGCAAATCCCAAACTCTCTCAGGAGTATATTGCAAAAACAATCAAACCTCCTAATGTGAGCCGTTAGATCTCCGGGAACTCGTATCACCATAAAATCAACGTTGCGAGAGAACCTCATATTCTCCTGTGCGAGAAAACATCAGGTGTTCTCGCAGCTTGGATGCTACGGTGATACGAGCTTCGAGGTCACTCAATTTGAGATCCAATGGCATATGAGCAGTCTTTCTGCTTGTAAGCAGTGGCCGAACTCTTTAGGGGCTTTTTTTGCAAAAAACATTTGAACCACCAAGGAGTTGTTGGATCACAAATCCAACAGCTCCGAACAACTTGTATCACCAAAGCATCTAAGGTGTGGTAGCACATGATATTCTTACATACAGGAGAGTATGAGGTCCTCCTTCATCTTGGATGCTACGATGATACAAGCTTCGAGGTCATTGGATATGGGATCCAATGGCATTTGAATAGTTTTTGTAAAAATTGTGTGCATTTCTCAAACTCATTAAGGTTTCCTGTAAAATATATTAAGACATCTTGTGAGCTGCTATATCTCAGATCTACAAGCTCCAAGCAACTCGTATCATCATATAGCATCTAAGGTGTGGGATCACATGATATTCTCCCGGGGAGGGGGTGCACAACCAATCTGTTTTTGGAAGGGTGGGGACAAATATAATGTTCAGAAATTATAATCTAAACAATCATAAATAGAGCTTCACAATTTTATCTAAGGTCGAGGGATTAACCCGACAATCTACATAGCTCCGCCTAAACACAACATTTGCATGTTTGTAGTACTTGACTTAATATTCATGTTCCAGTTTCCTGTTCATTTGAAATATTGAATTGAAGACCATGCATGTCTTACTTTTTACTCCCTTCGTTCCTAAATATTAGTCTTTTAGAGATTTCAAATGGACTACCACATACGGATGTATATAGACATATTTTAGAGTGTAGATTCACTCATTTTGCTCCGTATGTAGTCACTTGTTAAAATCTCTAAAAGACAAATATTTAGGAACAATGGGAATATTTTTTAATTCGTGTCATGCATGCATGGTTTGGAAAAATAGATGCACTATACTTTTTTTGACCATGAAGACTGCAGGGCTTACACCCCACAACATTTTATTAATAAAGAACAGGAAGTAATAACAAAGTTCCTCAAGAGGGGGAACAAAACAAAAGAAAGAGAAAGAGAAAAGACTATACAGAACTGTAAGAAAGAAAGAAAGCTACAAACTAAGAAAGAAAAGATGTTACAACTGGTGTGAAACTTCAAGGAGGCAAAAAATCAATCCATTTTAGTAGATCATCCTTGTATCTGGCCTTGATCCTGTGTGATAGTAGAGTGATATCATGAATGAACCCATTTCTCCACTGCCTAAAAGTTGGATGGACATGTCTGAAAGCCTTGTCATTTTGCACTTTCCAGATATTCCACCAGGAAAGAAAAACCACTTCTCCAAAAGATGGTTTATCAAATTCCTTCCTTGCATGTAAGGAAATTTCGACCATATCATTGCTATTCAACCAGGGTACTTGCAGAAAGTTCCAGATCCTCATACTGAAATTGCACTGGAAGAATAGATGATTCCTATCTTCCAGTACTCCAGTTGGGCATAGGACACAACTAGGTCCATCATTAATTTTCCATTGTCTTCGCTGAATCATATCCTTGGTGTTTACTCTATCCATAATAACCAACCATAGATGCACTATACTTATTGGATCATTGTTGTATTCGTGTGTGTGTGTGGTCATATGCTTGATACATACAATGTTTTCTCACCATCATACTATTCATCTTTTAATTTTGAATTTGCAATGAGAAACTTACTAGGGATACCATGAAATGTGAAATCCACGTTGAGATCACTATATCACAAACTCACTCTAACTCGAGAACTTGTCATAAACCAAATACCATGTTGAGATCACTATTTGCAAGAAAAATACGGGAATTGTAATACATGTAGATTCGTTGGGTAATTTAAAAGATTCCTTTCGTATTCTCAAATGGTAGCACCTAACGGCGTACCAGCCAGACCCGCGCTCGTGTTGATCCTTAAAAAAATACCTGGGCTCCTGTCCTTCTGGTGGCGTGTGTGGTACACACATTAGCCAACCCCAACCAGTCGAGGCTCTGTGTTTCGAGTCGAAATATCTAGCGACCAGAATTCCAGCCCTAGGAAATTGCCCTTATGTCCCCGGTCCATAATGACTACCAATGAACAATGGAGGGATGCTTTAGTAACTAGACAATGTTACCTACCATGCCGAGCACGGTTCAATTCCCTCGGTCGCCGGTACCCAAGGTCACCCGTCAACTCCATTTCCTAGTACTAATAGGAGTACTACACCAGGATGAGCACATAACTGAGCCCCGTTTGTTCGTGCCTAGTACTTGAGTTAATATATCAGGCAATGCACTAGTACGGAGGGATTATCCTTTTAGTATGCATATATAACTTGCGTGAAGTCTAACTAAGAAAAATGTTTGACCAAATCCTTTCTTAAGAAATATTAACATCTACAATTGTAAAGATGTATCGCTTGAAAATTTATTGCGTGATGCAGGTTATGATATTGTTTCGAAGCCTGGATTTCAAATTTAAGAAAATCAAGAAGTGACCGGAAAATCATGAAACTGAGCATGGTCTCGTGATATGGCACAAATATGTTGCCGTATTTTTTTGTTCAATTTGAGACAAGGTGCTTATGAGAAGTTGCACAAATGGAGAGCCAAGGTATTTTGGAACAATGACCTGTCACGTTAAGGCGAACGCTTTCACTATTCAAACTATGGGCGTTTACGTGCTACCACGAGTCCCGCTTCTCATCGGCAGGTGCTATCTGAGCAAGCATGTGAGTCGACGGGAGGCGTGCGAGCAGACATCTGCGCCGGCTGACCGGGAGGCATGCGAGCAGGCCACTGCGCAGGCTCACCGGGAGGCGAGCCCTTTGACCAGGCTCCGCCGCCCACGTTCGTCTCAACTGCCCCAGTTTTAATGGAGCCGGCGCCACAGTTTAAAATCACCCCTGCACTACCCGGTATCGCTACAATCTTCTCTCTTCCTCTTCGATTCTCCTGCCATCTACCTCCAACCAGCCTGACCTAACCATATGCCATGTCGCATCATAATGCTCTGCCCTTAGTCTTCTAGTTTCCCGAGGAACACACCGCGCTTTGGGACAAGCTTGAACTGGCCTTGCAGGAAGACGCTGCGCCTGTCCCCACTCCCATCGCCCCGAATATGCCACTGCACATCCCCATGGCATTGATGGGATGGGAGCCGCACATTGTCGCCGAGCTTGATGCCACGGGGTTCTATGAGGTCCCCGTCGACTTTCAGGTGCTCGTGCACCTGCCAGCGCATGCAACTGCACGGGCACTGATGCGCGCGCCCGTGCTGATGCCCATGCACACGAATGTCTCCGCCGCGCCGTTGCTAGCGCCTGTCCCCGCGCGGGTGCCAATGCCCCCCTCAGCGGCATGGATGGCCGCCGTCGACCGCTTCCCTGCACCAACGCTAGTTACCTCCTCCTGCCAGTTGACTCGCTCCTGGGGACCAAAGTCCAGAACATTCTGGCCTTCCTTGAAGCTAGGGCCAACTTCCAGGAGTACGCCAACAACGGCGCAAGACGCCGCTGTTGCCGTCGTCCTCGGTCAGTGGCCCGACGAAACACAGAGCACGGCAGAAGAGCCGCTTCCCACCACAAGATGCCGCCGCCGCCGCGTAATCTAAATTTGCCATGAAAAACATTCGGATTGCCATGCTTAAAATCTGAACGTTTATCATTTCTGTTTATTTTTGATCGATCGTCGTATGAATGTAAAGTTGGAGTCAGACTGAATGAAATCTATGGTTTTATCGATTGAATGTTTTGCTAGAGAGGTATCAAGTTAAATATAAAACGTCATCAAGCCACATGTATTCCTTTTCATCGCAAAGATTTCATATTAAATACCACGTCTATTCCAAATACTTGTAGGGCGCAACCAGTCCCCTTGTTCGACCACTAGGCGGTACATCTATTTATCAACACATTTAATTATTACAGAGTAGTAGATAAATAGTACAGTACTAAATAACTTGTCAGTCGTGGTCACTTTTGTTCCTAAACTTGTTATGTGTATAATCTATATATATACCATCTATACCAAAGGGGCAGATCCAATAAATCTCGGCCATCAAATCATGTCAATCCAACGACCTAGACTACTTCAATGTCGAGCGCTCAACGCATTTAGTGTGCATTTAATTTCATGCCAAAAATCATGCTAATCACATAATAACGCGCAAATAATATCCTACTTAATATCCGCATGCACTTAATATACTTCCAAATTAATGTGCATTGCACGTACACATTGACTAGTACTACTTGTACGTGAAACTAGTGCCGTAACTTGTGAAAGCATCCAGATATCCCGCGAGTTCTTCATGTTTGCCCATGCGTCTAAACATAGAAGGGGAAGAGAGAGAGAGAGAGAGAGAGAGAGAGAGAGAGAGAGAGCATACATGGAACCCACTAGTAAGTGAAGGCGAATAGTACGTGCTAACGAGCCGGTCCCACTAATGTACTAAAAATAATGTTAAAACATGTTATCCATTAAATAGGATGTGGTAATATAAAAACATTATATCAACAAAGGTGGGGTACAACAAACATTATTGTACTATGTTGCCTATGGATGTGCGGCTTGAAGGCCCTTGTCACATGTTCAATCCTCGTCCTTTTTGATTTTTCATTTATATATGGGTCCAAATTTCTTCCATGACAGGTGGGCCCCTCGGTGTGTAGTTTGTAGCACTTTAATTTGTAGGTAGGAATTTGTTCCATTACAGGTGGACTATCGGTGTGTAGTTTTGTAGCTTATTTGTAATAATTAAAGAGAACAATAGAGGTTTTTGCAAAAATACCATGGTACGACGTTGAAGGTGAGAAAGAATGTGGGAGAGAGCAATGACCGGGCCAGAGGAAAATCAATTGGGGGAGGTGCGGGGGTTTCAACGGTGTTTGGAGTAGTTATGGGCTGAATGGTATGAAAATATAACCTAAACCAACCGGAATAAATGCCTTCACAAACTAATCCAAGGTTGGAGTCCCCCTGGCAATGTAAATACCTTCGGCTCTACGAGTGACGGAGAGATAGCTTCAATGTGTGGAAGATACAGTGTGAGAAAGCAAGGTCAATCGAGACACGGATAGATAGAGAGACAAAGTGAGTGTGGTCCGGCATTCGTTGAAAAGATATATATGCTCTGGAGAGATATTGTCCGATTGAGATTTTGGGTAGGGTAACGGCTGTAATATAGAGCTTGAGAGATGATCCGGTCAGGGACATGTAGATATACTTTGTGTGTGGGAGGATGCAAGGTCAATTGATTACATATATAAAGGGAGAGAGATTGAGTGAGTGTGGGTCGTCATGCGATCGAAAGAGTGAGATGGGTTGGAGAGAGTGACCTAGATAGACAATGTGGGTGAGAGAGTATACAATATGAATATGTTGAATTGGGCTCAAACATAGATATATCATTTGCGTCCGAGAAAGAGTGAGGTCAATCGAGACATACAAACATATATATATATATATATATATATATAGAGAGAGAGAGAGAGAGAGAGAGAGAGAGAGATTGAGCAAGCATGGCCTGCCATGAGGTAGAAAGAGTGGGAGCGGCTTCGATGGACTAACGTAGATAGACAATCTGCGTGAGAGAGTATAGAGTGTGTCGATCGAGGCACGAATAGGGAGATATATCATTTCTGTGTGAAAGAAAGCAAGGTTAATTGAGACTAGATAAACAGAGTGAGATTGAGCGAGTGTGGCCCGCCCTGCGAAAGAAAGAGTGAGATAGTCTTGAGAGAGTGACCTAGATAGACAACGTGAGTGCGTGCGCATGACAGGGGGCATCTACATAGGCAATGCATGTATCTAGTGAGAGAGGGTGGGAGGAAGAGAGAGAGAGAGAGAGAGAGAGAGAGCTCGACATGGAGTGCAATGGCAGGTGTGTGAGGTAGATACCTTTGGTAACAGAGTGGAAAAGGGGGTTGTGTAGTTGAGAGAGTTAGAGATCGAAACATGGAGAGAAAAAATGAACGTATGTCGAAAACCGATAGCTTCCTAAGGTGGTTAGGAGAGGAAGATTGATGGATACAGGAAGTATGTAGCATGTGTACCGAGGGGGGTGGAGCTAAAAACAACATTTGAATGTAGATAGTACGAGACTTAATATCGGCGTTTCAATTTAGTGTACATTGTAAGATTTGAATTGAGGACCATGCATATGGCTTCCATAATTATTTCAAATTCGTGCCATACTAGGTTTGGAAAAGTTGACATTGACTCAATTGTTGTGCTATTTTGTAGGTCATATGTTTGAATCCATCCAAAGTTTTCTCACTACCATGGTGTTCATCATATACATATGAATTTGTATTAAAAAAGTAGCATGGATACCGTGCAATGAGAAATCCACATTAGAATTGGAGATCACTATGCGACACACACTCTAATTCAAATAACTATTCATTAATTAATTTATAGGATCTCATTTCGAATAACTAATTATTTGCAAGGAAAACACGGGCATGGTAATACAGATAGATTCATTTGCAAATGGAATAAGATTCGTTTGCATCCTCAAATCTAGGCTCACCAGGCAGACCAGGGTCGTGTCGTGGTGGTTGCGTGTGTTGTACGGACGCTAGCACCCGACAACCCACCCCCTCCCCCCCGCCCACCCAAAAAAAGAACGACCACAAAATAAGTTCACGCTTCCACATTTCGGATTAAAATATCTGGTGGGCCCAATTCCAGCCCTACAAATCTCCCATCCCCACCGTCCCCTTCCGCGCCCAGAGTGCCCAAATCCCTAATTTGCTGCCAAACCAAGAAAAGTTCGAAAGCCCCTCATCTCGCCTCTTTCCCCACCTCTGTATCGGACGACAACGATGAAGACGATGGTCGCGCTTCACCACCGCACCGAAGCTACCTCATCTACGCCCTCGTCCACCGCACCGGGTGGTCCACCGACAAAGTCAGCCGTCGCGACTGACGTGCCTCACAGACACCGACTTCCACCACATTAGGTGCACTTCACCGACGCCGTCTCCCACCTTACCGGGGCTACTTCACTGAGCACATCGTCGCACATCCGCCCCCCGAGGCCGTTGGGGTTCACCAATGGTCTCGTCCACCGCATCATAGCGCTCCACTGGCACTCAAGATTTGCATCCATGTGTGGCCAGCTAGCGCATCACCCTCAACGGCTCTGAAGTGACCCGCACTCTAGCTAGGCGAGCATGCCCAAACGCCTGCCCGAACTAGGTATCCACATATCACTCCCTTGTGCACTGTTTCGACGATGTTTGGATATCCTTTCACTGCTCTCTTAGCTTACGCGCCTGTGCAACTCTGACTTTAACTCTTATTTCTTCTAGAGATATCATCCGAAACAAGCAAAACTATACTTTGGCAAAGCATGACGGTGCTACGGGATCTGGTACACATCCTGCACACTGGTATAACCTTATAAGTACCTGTCCTCTGGTACAACAGCAAGGTAGATTCCTCTTATTTGATCAACCATCCGCCATGTCAAAAATGCTGAGGGGGATGTAGGAGTACAAGGCCTGCACATCCAAGCAAGTAGTAACATGGACTTGTACATGGAACATCCCAAGCGCAAGCAGAGCTGCAGTGAGCCTGTATAACAAGCTAGCGTAAGTTCCTGCATTTCATTTAGTTCGTACTGGCCTGTGTGTATGATTTATATGCAGTGGCGGATCCAAGAATTCAAGTTACCAGGGGCAAAAATTTAACTTAAAAAATACGAAGGCACGTGCACTCCGGAAATCAACATAACTTGAGAAATGTGAAGCTACATGCACTTTGAAAACCAGCTTATGATCCAAAGTAGTTCTAGATTATAAAACACTAAATGATGTAAGCACCAAAAAACACAAAGTGCAACATGGTGTACAAGGACTACTAACATGGTCTGTACCTGCTTGAATTATTCGTTCTCTGGCTGAAAATATCGAAGTGTAATTGCACCTATAACCATTGCGTAAACTACATATCAATATATCTATCCCGCACAAGTATGCCAATAGTTTCAAACAACAAATTAGAAAAGTATTTATGCTACGTTGTCATGATATAGAGACTTCATGGTAGATGGCCTCGACGTTTCCTCGAGCCATGAAAATGTAGTACAATTTGCTTGTCATCAACGCATGCAAATCTCTATGTCTCTGTCAACATTGTAGATCATCATTAGACACTAAATCCTTCAATGGGAGCTTGCAAAATGCTTGCATTAAATCCCTCATTAGACACTATATGTTCATCACCAGGAGCATGTAAAATGTTTGCATCAAATCCTTCATTAGCAGTCTGTTCATTAGACACATCAGGCTCAAGAACAACATGAGCTTGTATGTTTGCACCGGAAACTTGATTAGATACATCAGGTTCAGTCAGTTCAATATTGATTGGGGGAGTTATAAAATAAGCAGAAATTGGTTTCATTTTCTCATAGATTCCCTACATACAAGCACTTTTACAACACCGTCAGGTTTAACTATTGGCCAGAAATTCAACAGTTAAATTAGATATAATCAGGGATGTGATGCACCTGCTCGGTGCGCACGCTACTCTTGCAAGATATGACTGTCCGTTTGTGCAAGCTCGATGCCATGCCCGTGTTGCCACCGCTGCCTCCCACGCAGGCTACACCCAGGGTTGGATCTTCATCTTCTTGTCCTTCCATTCACTTGATGCCTGGTGACCGATGTCCAATGAGGGTGCGAGGAAGTGTTGTGTTGGTCTATCTAGCGGCGGCTAGGTTAGGAGCGAACCTGACTCGAGGCTGGAGTGAATGAATTGGACTTTTTCCTATTGTCGATCGATATGGGAGGCGCTCGTTTGGGCCGCGAGCCTTCTATAGGGCCTGCCTTGCACTTATGTTTTAGCCCCAACTCAAAATCCATGCAACGCTGCCATATGCTGACATCCCTTAGCATCTCTCCCCTGAGATCGACTTGCGCCTTCTCCTTGTGCTTTGGCAGGCGCAGCTCCTTCGAACTTGTCTCCAATCGATGCAATGCTTCCTCTATCCAATTTTCTCTTGCTGCCCACCATCTACAACGCAACCCTGACATGTCCTCCGACACCACCGATCTGGGATTCCAAAGCAATGGATCCTCTCTAAAACACATGTGGGTTTCGCTCAAAGGCAGCAATGGTGTGGGCCGCAGTGAGAGGGCAGCCTGCGGGACGCTGGGATCTAAGGGATTGTCCATGACGGGATCCTCCATGGCGGGATCCAATGGGGGAGGCGGGGAGGCGAGCGTAGGCGCTGGGAGAGCCCTACAAGGCTAAGATAAAGATAAGACTACTCCACATCATCCATATTTAAATACAAAGGCCACCAATAGTAACCCAGGCAAAAATTGATCATGTTGCTTGCATGTTGGTTTATTCGCCCCTTTTGTATTTTGTGCCAAATTTTGACCAAAATTTAACTAAGAAAATATTAATGCATGTCACCAAAAATTATATCATTGGAGTCGCATTTGAGCATAGTTTTAGATGATATTACTTTTTATGACATGCATAAATATTGTGTTATTTAAAATTATGGTGAAAAATTGGCACAAAATATGAAGGAGACCAATGGAAGTAGCAACCCATGATTTAACTACTCGCATGCACGCACTGGAGTAGTAAGTCCATTCTCAAGTACTTCCTCCCTCACGTCCACTCAATTTGCATGGGCTATATTAATTGACCATCCATTAAGTGAACGACTTTATGCACGTCAAATTATCACATGAGGTGGATCTTCGTACAAAAATGCGTTCCACTGTGTACCCGCGTGTGCATGTGAGGGAATGAGTGTGTGCGTGCACATCTTCCCTTCATGCACACACACCGCCAGTGTGCATGAGAGAGGACGAGTACATTCTTCTGGAACCGGCAACACGTCACTATGATCAATCCACACAAGAAGGTCGGGAAAACATCTCCACAGGTGCCACGTGGGTTCATGGATGCCCCCACATCATTTTAATCATAACATATTAACTGAAAAAGGGAGAGACCCTGTGTAGCATGCCACTAGAATTCTAATTTTCGTGTTTTGCACATACTGGAAGTACTAGTAAGGTACACGTGCATTGCACGCATGAGATTTGGCAACCAGATTGTGAATTAATACCACACTATAGCATGTAAGCTTTGAGTCATATATGCATGATGAATATGTTCATTTAATTCTTATAGTTCATCTCATTTAAAATCAATTAGTTTTATAAAAAAGTTAATCTTGTTTAAGATTCATGGAATTATGCATTGTAAAGCATAAAGTAAAAACAAATAATGGCAATTCATTTAGAAAAAAAGAAGTTTGGGCAATTTTGATATGGAAGATTCTAGAACAAAGAATAAGTGCTTGTGTTTTGAGGTTTGTGTAGTATGCTTAAGTTCAACCATGGAGTCTTCAAAATTGTACATGTGGCAGAATCTCATGGAATGTAGATGATATCCAATGGCCAGTAGTGCTCGGATTTGCCATCTCTACACCGTAGTATTCGCTTCATCCAATGGCCATCTTTCAAAGTTATGCACACACTATATCGGGGTATAGATATAGATATAGATATAGAGGTATATATATAGACTCGTGGGACATCATCTAAAGCCTTTCTACAATGCACATCTCTTTGTGCAAATGTGGTCCACCATGCACCCGCGTGTTTGTATGCGGGAACAAGTGCGTGTGTGCACCTCTTCTCTTTCATACACGTAGTCCGTGTGTGTGAGAGATACTGAGATATGGTGAGGGAATACGTGTCAATGCAATTTGTGTGAAAGAGAGGCCTATATACATACATGTATGTGCATGAGGCCGGGGTGATATACGAGAAGGGAGGGGAAGGGTCGACTGCGTGAGATATCGATAGAGACAGATAGAGGGAAGAGCTCTATGAGTGTACAAGCACGGGGATATGGGGGGGGATTGTTGGAATATGGTGCGAGGGGCCAAGTGGAGGGAGACTTGGAAGGAGTGTGCACGTATGAGATCGATATTTAAAGAGAGGGGGCGAGAACATGCACAGTTGCGCATAGTGGAGGAGCCATGAAAATTGAATGAGCTAGGGTGCCAAGCATTGCTAATCCTTGATGGGGAGTGCCAATTCATCAGCTTAAACCATTTTTCCAGAAATTTATCTACTGATCACATTTAGATTAGCCTCAATATAGTGATGTTAGGGGGCCAGGGCCCTTGCTGCCCCCATCTTCGGAACTATGTGCGCGTCTGAGAGATGAAGCAGAAGGCATGGATGATGAGAGGGAGACGACAGATAGATAATGTTTGTGTATTAGGTATGTAGTCCGATATAGAGAGGTAGATTGATTGATGTGTATGTGTGAAAGAGGATGAGACCTGACTAGAGATATAGATCGATCGGTTTGTGTGGAAAACTGGGAAAGACCTAGCTATATATACACACATGGAGGAACACCGATTGTTGCGCATGCATGTGAGAGCTAAAGAGTGCCCAAAGTGATGAAGAGGGGGAGGTGTGTGTGTGTGTGTGTGTGTTCCATGCATGGGAGACCAACCTATAGAAAAAGATTGCGTGTGTGCGATGGATAATGCCGAGTGGTAGTGTGTTTGCATGCATGCACGAGATAAAGTTGGTGGTACAACTATAAATGCAAGGTGACTGTGTGGGTGTAAAAGACTTGGTGAGGTCATAATCAATGTAAAGTTGAATTCAAATTTTTGAATAAGAGATCATGATGTTTGAATCCCATGCATGCATGAATATAATTGAGATATGCATGGTGTGGTTTTGAAATGAGCATGTTATACTGTATACACATTGAACAAGGTCAAACTGATTTGAATTTGAGATACCAATGGCAGGCATCGTTTGGCCACAATGCATCCATGCATGGACGGATTATTCAAATTCGAGATGATGGGTGGCTTTCACCGCTCATATCTAAATGGTGTGTGTGTGTGTGTGTGTGTGTGTGTGTTGGGCGTGTTAAACACATTGTACATTGTATCATAGATGGTTTACATTCCAAACATCTAGCTAGAGCATACATGTACTATGATTTGAATTCAACATTAAATGGATACATATATTTGAATTCGAGATCGTATGTACATGTAGTTCATATTTATATGGGAATTTACTACTCCTATATTCATATCATGTGTTGTGAAGATAATATTTAGATGGTTGTATTACTAACCTGAGTACAACCTCATTCAAACATGGAAGATGTACTCAAATTTAGTCCATATGCTAGAAAGTACGAATTGTTTTTATTGTTTAGTTTGTTGTTGTTGTTGTTGTTGTTGTTGTTGTTGTTGTTGTTGTTGTTGTTGTTGTTGTTGTTGTTGTTGTTGTTGTTGTTGTTGTTGTTGTTGTTGTTGTTGTTGTTGTTGTTGTTGTTGTTGTTGTTGTTGTTGTTGTTGTTGTTGTTGTTGTTGCTGTTGTTGCTGTTGTTGTTGTTGTTGTTGTTGTTGTTGCTGTTGTTGTTGTTGTTGCTGTTGTTGTTGCTGTTGCTGTTGCTGTTGCTGTTGCTGTTGCTGTTGCTGTTGCTGTTGCTGTTGCTGTTGCTGTTGCTGTTTTGTTGCTGTTGCTGTTGCTGTTGCTGTTGCTGTTGCTATTGCTGTTGCTGTTGCTGTTGCTGTTGCTGTTGCTGTTGCTGTTGCTGTTGCTGTTGCTGTTGCTGTTGCTGTTGCTGTTGCTGTTGCTGTTGCTGTTGCTGTTGCTGTTGCTGTTGCTGTTGCTGTTGCTGTTGCTGTTGCTGTTGCTGTTGCTGTTGTTGTTGTTGTTGTTGTTGTTGTTGTTGTTGTTGTTGTTGTTGTTGTTGTTGTTGTTGTTGTTGTTGTTGTTGTTGTTGTTGTTGTTGTTGTTGTTGTTGTTGTTGTTGTTGTTGTTGTTGTTGTTGAACGACATTTGTAGTAATATAGTAAGGACATGGCTCTCTCTAGTGGGGTGCGAATTGCCTTTTATTTTGTTTTTTGTACAATTAAGATTTTTCTCCCAAAATTTCAAGTCGTGCCTTGTTATGCCAAAATTTCAAGCTAGCATCTCTGTCTATTGTGCTGTGAAATTCCCGCCTCTTCAACTCGCGCCTTGTTATCCCAAAATTTAAGATATCTCTATGTCTCATTGTGCTCCGAAAATTCCCTCCATCTCAATCCGCGCCTTCTATCCCAAAATGCCGACTGGTGGTGCAACAAACCCTAGGGTATGTTGCCCGGAATGTACATAGGCTCGAGGGCATGTTCACAGCATCCAAGACGAGGCCAAGTAGAAGAGATAGCTCTTTGAGGAATCAAAGGGAGGATCAAGAAGACCAAGACGAGCCAAAGGAGCAAGATATCACTAAGGAAAAACCTCCATTGCCGGGCAGGCGAGCTCGGTCAGGTCGAGGACGCACTAAAGACAATTCCCAAGACACCCCTGACAGGCTTGTTGGGAACCACTTCAAACAAAAATACACTTATGTGATGATACGTGTTTGTCACAGTAGGTCACGTTTTTTGTCATGCATGCACATCCATAACGATTTTATGACAGAATCAAGATAGTCATACCTGTGCTGTCGTAAAAGTGTTCCATGACAATACCAAAATTACCATCACGGAAGTGTCCACTTCCATGACGATAAATGTCGTGTCATGGAAGTGCTTTCGTCAAGGGTAATAGACACGTAGCATCCACAGTAACAGGTCACCGTTAAGCTATCGGGTTCCGGTTTGGATCCGATAACCCGTTAACAGCCCAGACCAATGGGGGTTTTCCACGTGTAAAATCATCATTGGCTGGAGGAAACATGTGTCGGCTCCTCGGTGGGCCAGATGTCGTCCGTCCAATGGAGGAGACATGCCTATGATACGTCGACACGTGGCAGGGGTTGTCAATCCCTTCACGACCACTTGCGAAAGTGAGATCTAATAAAGATAGTATGATAAGATAAATATATTTTTGGTATTTTATAATATAGATGCAAAAAGTAAAGATGCAAATAAAAGTAGATTGGAAGCAAATATGATGATAAAAGATAGACCCGGGGGCCATAGGTTTCACTAGAGGCTTCTCTCATGATAGCATAAGTATTACGGTGGTGAACAAATTACTATCGAGCAATTGATAGAAAAGCGAATAATTATGAGATTATCCAGGCATGATCATGTATATAGGCATCACGTCCGTGACAAGTAGACCGACTCCTGCCTGCATCTACTATTATTACTCCACACATCGACCGACTCCTACCTACATCTAGAGTATTAAGTTCATAAGAATAGAGTAACGCCTTAAGCAAGATCACATGATATAGAGGGATAAACTCATGCAATATGATATAAACCCCATATTTTTATCCTCAATGGCAACAATACATGTAACATCCCAAATTTTCAATTTGGAATGTTATACATTAGGTCATCATGCATATCATATTTTTCTCACGCGCACGCCGCCGCCCGAGCGGGAGCTTCCCCGCCGCCGCACGCCTCCCGGAGTCCGGCTCCGACCCGGCGCCCCCTGCCCCTTCCCCAAGCCACCCGGCGACCCCCCCCTTTATATGCGCCGCCCCCCCTCTCTCTCACCCCGAGCCGCCCCGCCGCCCCTCGCCTCCGACCCGCGCGGAACGCCGCCGCCGCCGGAACGCCGCCGCCGCCGTCCCTCGCCGACGCCGGGAGCCCCGCCGCCCCTCGTCGCCCCCTCCCGACCCCGTCGCCGACCCCTAGCCCGCCGCCCGGAGCCCCGCCGGCGATCACCGGAGGTAGCCCCGCCCCGATCCGGTTTTCCCTAAAAACCGATCCGGTTTATTTAAAAAAAAACGTGTTCGGTTTTTTTTTAAAAAAAAACTGGATTGGTTTTATTTTTTGGTTTTCTTTTTTAACAAACGTTCACCGAACCGTTCGTTTCAATGAACGCGTTCGTTGGATTGGTTCTGTTAACCAACGTCCAATATTTAAACCGTTCGTCGTTTTTCTTTTAATCGGATTTAATCCGTTATTTTTCTGATTCGATTTCCGATCCAATTTTCAAATCTGTTTTATTTCTTGCTCGTTTATCGGAATCAGGTGATTCAAACGCCTGGAGTGTCGTAACGAAACCGCCGTTCCGACTAACCAACTTTCACAGAGTTTTGCTACTGTGAAATTTTGACCTAATTTCAGATTTCTAAACCGAGTCGTTCTCTCTCGAGTTCCGACTTTCGATGCCTTATTTGATTCGATTCTTTTGCAACCAGGGTTCTTAAGTTGAACTCTCTGGTTAGATCTTTTATTCGAGATTTCCCTGTGCATTAGATGAGTACTTATTGTATGCTTGTTGTTTGTCTGCGTTAGATCACCCGGAGTGCGCCGCTTGTTACTTCGAATCTCTAGGTCACGCGGATCATCAGCAAGGCAAGTAACACTTGATCATATCTTTCCTACTACCCAGTTTTATTGCATTAGATCAAACCCTCAAACACTTGCATTGTTTAGGATCTAAATTAAATTGTGGGATTGGGAAGTAGAATTGAGGTAGTACCTATTACCTGTTACTTATGAAACCTTGGGAGTTACTTCTACGTTTGCTTATTATGCTATGCTATGCTAGTAGACGTGGATTTGGGTGAGTGAATATCCATGACAGACGTGAGATTGTTAATTAATGGTTTATCTAAGGTGCCAACCTAAACACACATCTGGGTGGATTGAGGCACCTGGTTTCCATTAGGACTTGCCTGTATTTCTTCGGACCGCCACCCAGGCTCTAAGGGATCATAAGATATTTCAAACTGGAAACTTCCGTGTGCAGCCACAAGCCAATTATGGGCTCTGGCGTAGTTGATTAAGTTGTGCGAACTCTTACGGGTAGGCTAGCTGATGTAGGGGATGTAGGTTGGAACGGTCTACCCACATGTAAGGTGCTAGCGCTTCTGAAAGACTATGTCTCGGTCATCCGTTTCTCAAACATCATGTAGTGCGAGAATCAAGCGGAGGCGATCGAGTCTTGTGGGGAAAAGTGCGCAAACCTCTGCAGAGTGTATAAACTAATCATGATTAGCCGTGTCCCCGGTTATGGACGTTTTGAGTATCTGGTAATTGAATATCATGTGAATCTCAACATGTTACTTCTAATAAAAGCTATTGGGTTTTAATGAGTACTTTTAATTGGGATTGAGGATGCTGTCAACCATTCTCAATGTTTAACAACCACCATGATAGTTAAACAAAATTATTCCTTTGATGTAGGGAAAAATTGGCTTTTCGCAAAACTGTAACCATAGAGCCTTACCACCAGCCAAATATGCATGTAGTATAGGCTTATTGTTTCATTACTCTCTATGTGTTACATTGCCAGCATATTCCATGTGCTGACCCGTTTTCGGGCTGCAACTTTCATGTTGCAGACTTTTCAGACGACGAGTAAGGAGTTTAGGTCGTGGTTCTATACTCAGTGATGCCGATGGAGTTGATGGACTCACTTATCTTCCAAGCCTTCCGCTGTTATCGTTATTAGATGGCCTTAAGCCATACTTATTGTAATAAGTCCTCTTCTGGACAATCGATGTAATAAGTGTGTGATTGCTACTCTGCTATAAATCCTTCGAAGTACTGTGTGGTGTCAGCATTACTGATCCAGGGATGACACCTGAGCACAGAGACTTGATCCATTCGGGTCTGGTCGCTACAATACAATACGTGCCTTGCAACCCTTTCTGTCACTGGGTAAGGACACCGCAAGATTGAACCTGAAGCTAAGCACTTCTCCCATGGCAAGGAAGATCAATCTAGTAGGCCAAACCAAACTTATAATTCGAAGAGACTTGCAAAGATAACTCAATTATACATAAAAGAATCCAGAGGAGATTCAAATATTTCTCATAGATAAACTTGATCATAAACCCACAATTCATCGGATCTCGACAAACACACCGCAAACAGAGTTTACATCGAATAGATCTCCACAAGAGAGGGGGAGAACATTGTATTGAGATCCAAAAATAGAGAAGAAGCCATCTAGCTAATAACTATGGAGCCGAAAGTCTGTGGTAAACTACTCACAACTCATCGGAGGGGCTATGGTGTTGATGTAGAAGCCCTCCGTGGTCGATTCCCCTCCAGTGGAGCACCGACAAAGGCTCCAAGATGGGATCTCGCGGATACAGAAGGTTACGGTGGTGGAAATTGTGTTTCGTTGGCTCCCTGGATGTTTTCAGGGTACGTAGGCTTATATAGGAGGAAGAAGTACGTCGGTGGCCGCCCGAGGGGCCCACGCGACAGGGGGGCGCGCCCTATAGGGGGGGGGCGTGCCCTACCCTCTCGTGGCCACCTCGGGTGCTTCTTGACTTGCCACTACTGGAATCAGCTACTTTGCCATCTGCTAGCTCTTTGCCGTCAGCTAGCAGACGGCAAAGAAGCTCTTTGCCATCTGCTACCCGAAAGCAGACGACAAAGAACTGGGTGATGGCAAAGAAAGCCTTTGCCATTAGCCTGTTCTTTGCCGTCCACTAGCAGACGGCAAAGAGGGAGGGGGGCCCACTGAGGAGCTGGTTAAAAAATACTTAACGTCCCCCCGCTTTGCCGTCCGCAGTAGACGGCAAATATGAACAAAAGCGGACGGCAAAGGAGGGCGGACGACAAAGGCTACCCTAACTAACCTAACTAACGGCCGAGCCCCCTCCCCCGCCCGTTACTCATCTCTTCTCCCTCGACCTCCTCCGCCCCCGCCCCCGCCGCCCGGCGCCGCCCCCGCCCTCGCTGCCCCCGCCACCTCCCCCCGCCGCCCGGCGCCGCCGCCGCCCCCACCCCCTCCCCCACCCGCCACCGCCCCCACTGTCCCGCCGCCCGGCGGTGCCCCCGCCCCTCCCGCCTCCGCCCCCGCCCCCACCCCTCCCGCCCGGCGCCGCCCCCGCCCCCGCCGCCCAGCCATCCCACTGTCCCAGAGCCCCGCCGCCCCCCACCCACCCACCACCCCGGCGCCAGCGTTGCCCCCTGCTCCGGTGAGTTTTTTTTCTGTTTTTCTTTTTTTTGCTGTTTACTTCTTGTTTAATTGTTAGTGTTAGTGTTAGTGTTAGATTTAGTGTTAGAAAAGAAGAAAATTTAGTGTTAGTGTTAGAAAAAAGAATATGTAGAAGAAAAGAAGAAGAAGTGGAAAAAAGATGAAAAAGAAGAAAAGAAAAGAAGTAGAGAAAAGATGAAAAAGAAGAAGAAGAAAAGAAGTAGAAGAAGTAGAAGAAGAAGAATAGAAGAAAAGAAAAGAAGTAAAAGAAGTAGAAAAAAGATGAAAAAAGAAGAAGAAGAAGAAAGGAAAGAAGAAGAAAGGAAAGAAGAAGAAGGATAGAAGAAGAAGAAGAAAGGAAAGAAGAAAAAAAAGAAGAAGAGAAGGAAAGAAGAAAAAGGATAGAAGGAAACACCCCGACCACTGACCCCGACACCCCGACCCCGACACCTAACCCCGACACCCTGACCCCGACACCCCGACCCCGACACCACACCCCGACACACAGACCCCGACACCACACCCCGACACCCCGACCCCGACACGACACCCTGACCCCGAAACCGCACCCCGGCACCTACATGACACCCCGACCCCCTAAACCTCCCGAAAAGGTGCTCTTTGGCCTTCCAGAGGCCGACGGGGTTATATATTTGTGAATTATTAGTTAGGTCATATATTTTTCGATTTTGTTATGAAAAACATCATATATAATTGCGTTGATCGGGTAGATTTAAATGTGCAGTTGTTTCATCGCTGCGAGGTTTGGTGTTCGACGACCTCGCCGTGCGTTTGACGAGCTCTGCCCCTTCGTTCGTGGGTGAGCACAAATGACATGTCCTTCTCCCCCATTAATTATTTGCACAAATGACATGAAATTTGGTAGCTAGCTATATATGTGTCTTGAATCATCAATATGCGTAACCAATACGTGTCTCCTGTTCGAAAGCGTCATAGTTATAAATATGCATGCATTTGCATATTTATAACCTTGATTCTTTCGAATTGTCCAACGCTATCCATGGACAGCCCGAGTATGTGTAGATTGGGTTCGTTTTCCCATATGCTTTGCTCAGAATCCGACGCATAAATTTCGTCAGTGCCTCCCCTGTTGTTCTCTAGGTACACATCCTCTCTGTTTATTGCAGAGACGTGTATCAGGAGAACAGCGGGGAGGTGCTGCAGAAATTTTGCGTCGGATCCGGAGCATAGCTTGGGAAAATGAACCCAATCTACACATACTCGGGTGGGATTAGGACCTATCATTACCTATTAGAGTGTAGGTTGCATGGACGTAATAAAATTGACAAAGTAGATCAACTGATGAATACATACATGGTGAATTATATATATAATTGTTGTGTGTCTAGTAGCTCTGAAAGTCAATATGAGTGATCGTGCGTGGATGTATACCGGTCACACTGGTCAGAACAAATGGAGCGCTGAATGGTTCACAAAAACCAAGGGGTTTGTGCAAGCCGCATTTGCAAATGGCCAGAGGAAAACTTGGTGCCCCTGTTTCCGATGCGGCAATTGGGAAAAGAGGACAGAGGCTGAAATGGGTAAACACCTGCAGAAGAATGGTTTTACGCCCGATTATACGGTGTGGACATTTCATGGTGAGTCTGCCCAACGTGACCGAGCTGAGGTGGATCATCGTCGCACCGACGAGCATGGTACCGGGATGGAAAACATGGTGCAAGACTATGATGATGCTCGGGATTCGGACGAGGAGATGGAGGAATCTGCAAAGGCCTTCAATGAAATGTTGGAGTCTTCAAAACGTCCGCTCCACGAGCACACTGAGCTTTGTCAGTTGGATGCCATCTCATAAGTAATGGCTTTGAAGGCTCAGTTCAACTTGGGCAGAGAATGCTATGACGCAATTATGACAGTATTTGGATGCTTTCTACCCAAAGGCCATGTAATGCCTGCAAACCTGTACCAGTCGGACAAAATCCTCCGTGCACTGAAGATGCCCTATGAGAAGATACATGCCTGTGAGAAAGGATGTGCCTTATTTAGGCTTGACTATGCGGACTTGAACTATTGTCCCATTTGCAAGTGTTCCAGGTATATTGTGGTAGACAACGGTATGGGTGAGAAGACACAGACCAAAATCCCTGTTAGTGTTCTTCGGTATATGCCAATCGTACCAAGACTTCAACGTCTTTTCATGGTCGAAGAGACGGCCAGACAGATGACATGGCACAAAACAGGCAAAAGAACCGAACTAGATGCAGATGGTAATCTGATGATGGTACACACATCGGATGGTGTTGCGTGGAAAAAGTTTGATGAATTACATGCTGACAAAGCGGCAGATCCGAGGCATCCTCGAGTCGGCATCAGCACCGATGGGTTCAGTGTGTTTGGTATGACGGCAGCCCAATACAGTTGTTGGCCCGTATTTGTCTTTCCACTCAATCTCCCCCCCGGACAGATTATGCAAAGAAAGAACATTTTCCTGACGTTGATAATTCCAGGGCCCAACTATCCGGGGAAAAATATGAATGTGTACATGCAGCCGCTTAAGGACGAATTGCAAGAAGCCTGGGATAATGGGTTCAAGACATACGACGCCTATAGCAAACGAAACTTCATAATGCGTGTCTGGTACATGTACTCGACGCATGACTTGCCGGCGTATGCGCTATTCGTTGGCTGGTGTGTGCATGGAAGGTTCCCGTGCCCCACATGCAAGGGAGCTCTTGAGTTTCGTTGGCTTCAGGCCGGTCGCAAGTTTTCTTGCTTCGACATGCATAGACAGTTCCTGGATCCTTGCCATAAGTTCAGGAAAGACAAGAAGAACTTCATCAGAGGTAGAGTTGTAAAAAACTCTGCACCACCTGCGTTGACAGGCCAACAGACCCTGGATCAGTTAAACGCTCTCGAGCCAGATCCAGAGCGTCCAGGGTACTTCAAGGGGTATAATTTTGAGCACGCCTGGACTCACAAAACATGCTTATGGGATCTGCCTTACTTCAAAGACCTCCTTTGCCCACAAACATCGACGTGATGCACACTGAGAAGAATATCGCCGAGGCACTTTTTGGTACATTGTTCGGCATAGATGGGAAGTCAAAGGATAATACTAAGGCTAGAGTCGATCTGGAGGCGCTATGTGATAGGCCGTTACAAAACATGAAAGAACCGAAAGGAAAGCAGAAATGGACGAAGCCAAAGGCATGGTTCAATCTTGGAAGGCCAGCTATGAGGGAAATTATCTTGTGGGTGAAAATGCAGTTGATGTTCCCCGATGGGTATGCAGCGAATCTAAAGAGGGGAGCGAGTCTTGATAAATTGAAGATATTTGGTCTCAAGAGTCATGATTGGCACATATGGATTGAGCGGGTAATGCCGGTGATGTTGCGTGGCTTCATCCCTGAGGATGAATGGCTAGTACTGGCAGAACTCAGCTATTTCTTCCGTGTTCTTTGTGCGAAAGAACTATCGCCTGGCGTGCTAGAAGAAATGGAAGAGTTGGCGCCAGAGTTGATCTGCAAGTTAGAGAAGATCTTTCCACCGGGCTTCTTTAATCCAATGCAGCATTTGATTTTGCATCTCCCGACCGAGGCAAGATTGGGGGGCCCGTGCAAAATCGTTGGTGCTACCCAACTGAGAGGATGCAGAAGACGCTTCGAGAAAAATGTAAAAATAAACGTAGAATTGAAGCGTCTATGGCTGAGGCATTCATCACTGAGGAGGCGGCAAACTTCGTGACAGCACACTACGAAACCAAAAATCGTCATTTGCATAATCCGAAGCCTCGGTACAATGCTGACGAGCCTAAAAAGGGTGGATCCAACCTCAGCCTATTCAAAGGCAATCTCGCACCAGCCAGTGTTTCAAATCCAGTATCTTTGGATAACGAAGAATGGCGGACCATTTCGTTGTATATCTTCAACAACCTGATAGAAGTGCGGCCGTACATCGAGTAAGTTCTCGGTACATTGTTTTGCAACTTCTATTTCCTTTGAACTGCTCTTATTCCTGGATATTTCATACAGTCGATACGTCGCCCTATTCTCGTATGGAGCGGTGATCCAAAAGGATTCCGTCGAAGAGTATGAGCTTCTCGCAAAGCAAGGAGGCGGCTATCCCAGTTTCATCTCTTGGTTCAAACAAACGGTAAATTCTATTAGACAATTTCATTTCATTCGCTAATTTGTGCGTAATGCAACAATCCTTTCATATTAAACTTGTAGGCTAATTCAGAGTCTATGGACGCCGAATTGAGACAAGTCGCTAATGGTTTTGACTATAAGGTCCGTTCATTTGACAAATACGACATCAACGGGTATCGTTTCGTACCTATGGCAAAGAGCTATCTATGGCCGACCGAAAGTCTACAAATTGTTGTGTATCTGCTATCGGCGAAGGAGGTACCGAGTATTATGGGAGAGTTGAAGCAATTTATGAACTTCTATTCTATGGTGAAAACCCACCGAATGTCGTAGTCTTCAAATGTTATTGGTTTCAGCCGAAGGAGACTAGAAGGACTCATGAACATATAGGGCTAGTTGAAATCAACCAAAGCACCCATTTAGATGTTCCTGATGTCTATATTATGGCTCAACAGGCGACCCAAGTATTCTATCTACCCTGGGCCTGCCAAACTAATCCAAATCTGAAAGGTTGGGATGTCGTTTATGAAGTGCCGCCACGTGCTAGACTATCTCCCCCAAAGGAAGAGGATTATGAACCTCACATTAACCCAGACACATATGAAGGAGAATTCTTCCAAGAGACACGTCTTTCCAAAAAGCGTTTCAAGAACCGGTATACTTCACCCCAAAACATTGAAGTAGACAGCGACAGTGAATCCCACATCACCCCAGAGGAGGAACAAGAAGAGCCGGAACAAGAAGAGGTTACTGCTGCGGACGACCTCTCAATGCTTGACCGATTACGTAAAGGTGGCCTTCCACATGTTGATGCCACTGAACCCTATGAGCCCGTCATTGATTATAGTGATGATGATGATTATGCATTTATTGATGATACTGATCGAGATTATTAGTAGTGTCAGGTATTCAATTTTTTTATGTTGTACTTGATGATGATACACTTAAGTGATATACATATTATTATTCATGTCGGTATTTTTTTATGTTGTACTAATTTCGTTTACTCTTTGTCATGGCAGGTGTTGAAAGATGGAAGGGGAGCCGACTGAGGCCAAGGACAAACGTGCCCAAATTGAAGGTGTGCCACACCATCAAGGTAGCTCCAGCTTATATCAGTTCGGGCGGAATTGGGTAATGTGGTTTGCTTCATTATTAATGCAATTCATTCATCATGCTAGCTTGAGCCCTTTAATTACTAATTTACTTTGTTTCTCTCTTTCAGGCATGCTACAATAAGACGGATAAGGTGCCAGAGGGGTACGACCTGTATGCCATGGCCCACACTGCCTCTTACAAGCAAGTCAAGGGGAAGGCGAGGAAAGGGGAGGAGTTTAACCCGAGCCAGATCCCCTACAATCCAGAGCAGGTGATGATATCTAGTGGCGGGAGGTCCCGTGGCTCCATAGCCATTGATCCAGAGATTGCTCCTGAGACCACGGTGAGTTTAATTTGAATGGACGTTACTTGCTAGTCTTAACATTTGAGTGTCATCATGCTAACGAAACATTGGAAATGATCTTTGGTGCAGCGTTACTCCACACAAGCATCACACGATCCTTCTCCAGCTACTGGCCTGAGCCAGCCCGCTCCCACACCTCCATGATCAAGGTAAGTTTCTCTAGTTTTTGCTTAACAAATGCATAAAGACCTAGACTTAGCTTTATTTCATCCAATATGCTTACCTTAATGACCTAGAGTAGCTTCTTTTCCTGCAAAATGACTTAATAAGCTTACTGACCTCCAAAACCAGCCATTTTACCTAAGTTAGCTCTAAAACGATCTATACTTAGCTTTGTTTCCTCCAAAATGACCTAAGTTAGTTATAATATGCTTAGTTAACTAGGTTTGCTCAATAATGACATGTACTTACCTTACTTATGTAAAAAACGGCATAATTAGCTTAGTTAGCTCATAAACGATCCATTTTACCTACATTAGCTCTAAAATGATGCATTTTACCTAAGTTAGCTCATAAACGATCCATTTCACCTAAGTTACCTCACAAACGATGGCGTGCTTCTTCTTCTAGTCTTCTTCTTCTAGTCACCTTTTCCTAACTTTCTTATTTGCCATTTTGCAGATTTCATTCACTTCTCGGAAGCTAGCTTGCTATGATGGAGTGCTTGTTTTTAATTTCATTCTCTTCTAGTATTCTTCTAGCTTGCTACGATGGAACTTGCTATCTTGATGAAACTTTGCATTGTAATATGTATGTGCAACTTTGCTATCTTGATGGAACTTGCTATGTATGAGTGGATGGAACTATATATGTATGTACGATGAAACTTATGTGTGTTAAATAGCTCTGTGAAATATATCTATATATGTCATATATATTTGCTGTGAAAATTGTTGGATTTAAGAAAAACAGAAAAAAGAGCCAATATGCAGGCTCTTTGCCGTCAGCCACCGACGGCAAAGGTCTCTTTGCCATCAGCAGCGGACGGCAAAGAGGCCACATGGCAGGCAACTGTGCTTCCTGGGAGGCTGACCTATTTGGTCAGTTTGCCAACAGTGGCTGACGGCAAAGAGAAAAAAAACTTTGCCTACAGCGGCGGACGGCAAAGGCCTTCCGATGTTTGCCGTCAGCGGCCGACGACAAAGGCTTGCCGTTAACCACCTAATGGAGTAACATCGCAATTATTGCCGTCAGTATTCTTTGCCATCGGCAGCTGATGGCAAGGGACCCTTTGCCGTCAGCCGCCCGAAGCGGACGGCAATGTAGCTCTTTGCCATCCCGTACGTTGCGGTCCACTTTTGCCGTCTGCAGCGGACGGCAAAGGCCTTTGCCGTCCGCCATCCATGCCTTTGCCGTCCGCCGTGGCTGATGGCAAAGTAGCTGATTCTTGTAGTGTGCACTCCAAGTCCTTTGGATCACGTTCATTCCAAAAATCACGCTCCCAAAGGTTTCATTCCGTTTGGACTCCGTTTGATATTCCTTTTCTTCGAAATACTGAAATAGGCAAAAAACAGCAATACGGGCTGGGCCTCCGGTTAGTAGGTTAGTCCCAAAAATGATATAAATGTGTAAAATAAAGCCCATAAACATCCAAAAGGGGTAATATAATAGCATGGAGCAATCAAAAATTATAGATAAGTTGGAGACGTATCAAGCATCCCCAAGCTTAATTCCTACTCATCCTCGAGTAGGTAAATGATAAAAACAGAATTTTTGATGTGGAATGCTACCTAGCATAATTCTCAATGTAATTTCCATTATTGTGGCATGAATGTTCAGATACAAATGATTCAAAATAAATGTTCATATTGACATAAAAATGGTGATACTTCAAGCACACTTATCAAAGTAATCATGTCTTCTCAAAATAACAAGGCCAAAGAAAGTTATCCCTACAAAATCATATAGTCTGGCTGTTGCTCTATCTTCATCACACAAAGTATTTAATCATGCACAACCCCGATGACAAGCCAAGCTATTGTTTCATACTTTAATAATCTCAAACTTTTTCAACTTTCACGCAATACATGAGCGTGAGCCGTGGACATAGCACTATATGTGGACTAGAATGGTGGTTGTGTAGAAGACAAAAAGGAGAAGATAGTCTGACATCAACTAGGCGTATCAACGGGCTATGGAGATGCCCATTAATAGATATCAATGTGAGTGAGTAGGGATTTCCATGCAACGGATGCACTAGAGCTATAAATATATGAAAGCTCAACAAATGAAACTAAGTGGGTGTGCATCCAACTCGCTTGCTCACAAAGACCTAGGGCATTTTGAGCAAGCCCATCATTGGAATATACAAGCCAAGTTCTATAATGAAAAATTCCCACTAGTATATGAAAGTGACAACATATGAGACTCTCTATCATGAAGATCATGGTGCTACTTTGAAGCACAAGTGTGGAAAAAGAGATAGTAGCATTGTTCCTTCTCTCTTTTCCTCTCATTTTTTCCTTTTTCTTTTTCTCTTTTTTTTCTTTGGCCTTTCTTTTTTTCTTTTTGGCCTTTTCTTTTTTTTCTTTCTTTTTTTTCTTTTTGTAAAGTCCGAAGTCTCATCCCGACTTGTGGGGGAATCATAGTCTCCATCATCCTTTCCTCACTGAGACAATGCTCTAATAATGAAGATCATCACACTTTTATGGATTTACAACTCAAGAATTACAACTCAAAGCTAGAACAAGATATGACTCTATATTAATGCCTCCGGCGGTGTACCGGGATATGCAATGAATCAAGAGCGACATGTATGAAAATTATGAAGGTGGCCTTGCCACAAATATGATGTCAACTACATGATCATGCAAAGAGCAATATGACAAAAGTAATGCGTGTCATATGAACAGAACGGTGGAAAGTTGCATGGAAATATATCTCGGAATGGCTATGGAAATGCCATAATAGGTAGGTATGGTGGCTGTTTTGAGGAAATTATATGGTGGGTGTATGGTACCGGAAAAAGTTGCGCGGTACAAGAGAGGCTAGCAATGGTGGAAGGGTGAGGGTGCGTATAATCCATGGACTCAACATTTGTTAAAAGAACTCATATACTTATTGCCAAAATCTAGAAGTCATAAAAAACAAAGTACTACGCGCATGCTCCTAGGGAGATAGATTGGTAGGAAAAGACCATCGCTCATCCCCGACCGCCACTCATAAGGAAGACAATCAATAAATAAAATTATGCTCCAACTTCATCACAAAGCGGTTCGCCATACGTGCATGCTATGGGAATCACAAACCTCAACACAAGTATTTTTTATAATCACCTCAACTAGCATGACTTTAATATCACTACCTCTATATCTCAAAACAATTATCAAGCATCAAATTGATCATAGCATCCAATTCACTTTCTATGATAGTTTTTGTTATACCCAACTTGGATGCTCATCATTCTAGGACCAACTTTGTAACCATAGCAAATACCATGCTGTTATAAAAGACTCTCAAAATAATATAAGTGAAGCATGTGAGACTATCAATTTCTTCAAAATTAATCCACCGCCGTGCTCTGAAAGATATAAGTGAAGCACTAGAGCGAAAACTATCAAGCTCAAAAGATATAAGTGAAGCACATAGAGTATTCTAGAAAATTATAATCAAATAGGCTTCTCCCAAATGGTGTGTACAGAAAGGATGATTGTGGTAAAAAAATTCAAAGACTAATATAATACACGACGCTCCAAGCAAAACACATATAATGTGGCGAATAAAAATATAGCTCCAAGTAAAGTTACCAATGAACGAAGACGAAAGAGGGGATGCCTTCCCGGGGCATCCCCAAGCTTAGGATTTTGGCTATCCTTGAATTTCTTGGGGTGCCATGGGCATCCCCAAGCTTAGGCTCTTGCCACTCCTTATTCCATAGTCCATAAAAGCTTTACCCAAAACTTGAAATCTTCACAACACAAAACTCAACAGGAAATCTTATAAGCTCCGTTAGTGAAAGAAAACAAAACCACCACACAAGGTACTGTAATGAACTCATTCTTTATTTATTTTGGTGTTAAACCTACTGTATTCCAACTTCTCTATGGTTTATAAACTATTTTACTAGCCATAGATGCATCAAAATAAGCAAACAACACACGAAAAACAGAATCTGTCAAAAACAGAATAGTCTGTAGCAATCTGTAACTAACGCAAACTTCTGGAACACTAAAAATACTACCAAAATAGGAAGTCCTGGAAAATTTGTCTATAGATCAGCAGCAAAAATAATCAAGAAAAAATCACGTTTCTGTGATTTAACACAACTAAATTCGTGCGCGCAAAGTTTCTGTTTTTCAGCAAAACCAAATCAACTATCATCATAGGTTATCCTATAGGTTCTACTTGGCACAACCACTAATTAAAATATAAAAACACATATAAACAGGAGGTAGATGCAAGATTTATTACTAAACAGGAACAAAAACAAAAAACACGAAGAAAATTGGGTTGCCTCCCAACTAGCGCTATCGTTTAACGCCCCTAGCTAGGCACAAAAGTGAAGATAGATCTAAGTAGTACCATATTTGGTACTAAATTCATAAGTAGCCCGCATGATAGATTCATAAGGTAATTTGACTTTCTTTCTTGGAAAGTGCTCCATGCCTTTCTTTAATGGAAATTGGAATCTAATATTCCCTTCCAATCGTTCTAAGGAAAGGTCTACCAAGAATAATAGGGCAAGAAAGATTGCAATCTATATCAAGAACGATAAAATCTACGGGCACAAAATTTCTATTTGCAACAATGAGAACATCATTGATCCTTCCCATTGACTTTTTAATGGTGGAACCCGCAAGGTGCAAATTTAAAGAGCAATCATCAAGATGATGGAAACCTAGAATATCACATAAAGTTTTCGGAATCGTGGAAACACTAGCACCCAAATCACACAAAGAAAAACACTCATGATCTTTAATTCTAATCTTTATAGTAGGTTCCCACTCATCATTAAGTTTTCTAGGTATAGAAACTTCCAAATTAAGTTTTTCATCATAAGATTGCATCAAGGCATCAACAATATGTTTGGTAAAAGCTTTATTTTGACTATAAGCATGAGGAGAATTAACAACAGATTGCAACAAGGAAATACAAACTTCTAAAGAACAATTATCATAATCAAATTCCTTGAAATCCTAGATAGTGGGTTCAATGCTATTTAAAGTCATGACCTCTCCTATCCCACTTTTACCAAATTTAGCATCAAGATCTAAAAACTCCGAATTTTTGGGACGCCTTCTAGGTAAAGTTGACTCATCTTCAGTCCCATAATTATCAAGATTCATATTGCAAAACAAAGATCTAATAGGAGATGCATCAATAACTTTAAGATCTTCATCTTTATTTTCATGGAACCTAGAAGAACACGCCTTTATAAAGCTATCTTTCTTAGCACGCAATCTAGCGGTTCTTTCCTTGCACTCATACATGGAAATTCTCATTGCTTTGAGAGACTCATTGATATCATGCTTAGGGGAAGAAGATCTATGTTTAAGAGAATCAACATCAAGCAAAAGTCTATCAACGTTCCTAGCCAAATCATCAACTTTGAGCAATTTTTCTTCAAGCAAAGCATTAAAATTCTTTTGAGAAATCATAAATTCTTTCACACTATTCTCAAAATTAGAGGGCATCTTATTAAAATTACCATAAGAATTATTGTAGGAATTTCCATAATTATTAGAGGAATTACTAGGGAACGGTCTAGCATTAAAGTTTCCTCTATAGGCATTGTTTCCAAAACTATTCCTACCAACAAAATTCACATCCATAGATTCATTATTATTATCAATCAAAGTAGACAAAGGCATATCATTGGGATCATGAGGAGTATTCTTAGTAGCAAACAATTTCATTAGTTCATCCATCTTTCCACTCAAAACATTGATTTCTTCTATAGCATGCACTTTTTTACTAGAAGATCTTTCGGTGTGCCATTGAGAATAATTAGCCATAATATTATCAAGAAGTTTGTAGCATCTCCTAACATGATTTCCATAAACGTGCCTCCCGCGGCCGAATCTAAGAGATTTCTAGAAGCAAAGTTCAAACCGGCATAAATTTTTTGTATGATCATCCATTCAAACCATGAGTAGGGCAATTGCGAATCATCAATTTCATTCTTTCCCAAGATTGGGAAACATGCTCATGATCAAGTTGTTTAGAATTCATAATATCGTTCCTAAGAGTGATAATCTTAGCGGGAGGAAAATACTTAGAGATAAAAGCATCTTTGCACTTGTTCCAAGAATCAATACTATTTTTAGGCAAAGACGAAAACCAAACTTTAGCACGATCTCTAAGTCAAAACGGAAATAACTTCAATTTAACAATATTGTTATTCGTATCTTTCTTCTTTTGCATATCGCACAAATCAACAAAGTTGTTTAGATGAGTAGCGGCATCTTCACTAGGAAGGCCGGCAAATTGATCTTTCATAACAAGATTCAGCAAAGCAGTATTGATTTCACAAGACTCAACATCATTAAGAGGAGCAATCGGAGTACTAAGGAAATCATTATTATTGGTATTCGAGAAATCACACAATTTGGTACTATCTTGCGCCATGGCAACAAGTAATCCAACACACAAGCAAACAGAAAAAGGCAAGCTGAAGAGAGAGGAGGAGATTGGGAAAGAGAGGGCGAATAAAACGGCAAGGGTGAAGTGGGGGAGAGGAAAACGAGAGGCAAATGGCAAATAATGTAAATGCGAGGGAGATGAGTTTGTGATGGGTACTTGGTATCTCTTGACTTGAGCGAAGACCTCCACGGCAACGGCGCCGGAAATCCTTCTTGCTACATCTTGAGCTTGCGTTGGTTTTCCTTGAAGAGGAAAGGGTGATGCAGCAATAGTAGCGTAAGTATTTCCCTCAGTTTTTAAGAACCAAGGTATCAATCCAGTAGGAGGCTCCTCAAATGTCCCACGCACCTACACAAACAAACGAAGAAGTCGCAACCAACGCAATAAAGGCATTGTGAATCCCTTCACGGCCACTTGCGAAAGTGAGATCTAATAAAGATAGTATGATAAGATAAATATATTTTTGGTATTTTATAATATAGATGCAAAAAGTAAAGATGCAAATAAAAGTAGATTGGAAGCAAATATGATGATAAAAGATAGACCCGGGGGCCATAGGTTTCACTAGAGGCATCTCTCAAAATAGCATAAGTATTACGGTGGGTGAACAAATTACTGTCGAGCAATTGATAGAAAAGCCAATAATTATGAGATTGTCTAGGCATGATCATGTATATAGGCATCACGTCCGTGACAAGTAGACCGACTCCTGCCTGCATCTACTACTATTACTCCACACATCGACCGACTCCTGCCTGCATCTAGAGTATTAAGCTCATAAGAATAGAGTAACGCCTTAAGCAAGATGACATGATGTAGAGGGATAAACTCATGCAATATGATATAAACCCCATCTTTTTATCCTCGATGGCAACAATACAATACATGCCTTGCAACCCTTTCTGTCATTGGGTAAGGACACCGTAAGATTGAACCCAAAGCTAAGCACTTCTCCCATGGCAAGAAAGATCAATCTAGTAGGCCAAACCAAACTGATAATTCGAAGAGACTTGCAAAGATAACTCAATCATACATAAAAGAATTCAGAGGAGATTCAAATATCTCATAGATAAACTTGATCATAAACCCACAATTCATCGGATCTCGACAAACACACCGCAAAAAGAGTTTCATCGAATAGATCTCCACAAGAGAGGGGGAGAACATTGTATTGAGATCCAAAAAGAGAGAAGAAGCCATCTAGCTAATAACTGTGGACCCGAAGGTCTGTGGTAAACTACTCACAACTCATCGGAGGGGCTATGGTGTTGATATAGAAGTCCTCCATTGTCGATTCCCCCTCAGGCGGAGCGCCGGCGAAGGCTCCAAGATGGGATCTCGCGGATATAGAAGGTTACGATGGTGGAAATTGTGTTTCGTTGGCTACCTAGATGTTTTCGGGGTACGTAGGCTTATATAGGAGGAAGAAGTACGTCGTTGGCTGTAGGATGGGCCCACGCGACTGGGGGCACGCCCTATAGGGGGGGGGGTGCGCTCTACCCTCTCGTGGCCGCCTCGACTGCTTCTTGACTTGCACTCCAAGTCCTCTGGATCACGTTCGTTCCAAAAATCACGCTCCCGATGGTTTGATTCCAGTTGTACTCCGTTTGATATTCCTTTTCTTAGAAATACTGAAATAGGCAAAAAAAACAGGCAATACGGGCTGGGCCTCCGGTTAGTAGGTTAGTCCCAAAAATGATATAAATGTGTAAAATAAAGCCCATAAACATCCAAAATGGGTTATATAATAGCATGGAAAAAACAAAAATTATAGATACGCTGGAGATGTAACATGGCCCATTTACGGCCCGAAGCCAGATCTGGCCCGTTAATTGTTTGCCGAATATTTGGGCCCAATTACGGCCCAATGATATTATGGCCTGTTAGAGGCCCGATGTAGACATGGGCCCATTTTAGCCCGGTGTGTCTTTTGGCTTGGGAATGGCCCGTGCTGCCTATGGGCCATATATTATCCGACGCGACATCCGTCCCTCTAACGGCCCGTGATAAAGGTGGCACCAATTCATCCCAACGTGACTTTGGGCCTGCTAAAGGCCTGTCGTATAATTCGGCCCGTTGATGCCTCTACTAAGCTTTCGGCCTCTTAAAGGCCCATGATATCAGTGGGCCAACTAAGGCCTGGGATATGTTTCGGCCTGGTAATGGCATGTCATATAACTAGGCCAGAAAAGGCCCGGTCTACATTTCTGCCTACTGAAGGCCCGTCGACGACTAGTGAAAATTGAGGCCCAACATGCATTTTGGCCTGCTAAAGGCCCATGGTTTCTTCTGGGCCATAACAGGCCAACGGAATATTCAGCCTGTTAATGGCCCAAAGCTACATGGGCCCAACTAAGCGATGGGCCCACTAAAGGCCAAACTAAACTTTGGGCTGAATATAGGCCCGTGTAAGTTGTGGGCTTGGCGCAAAGTGTGAAGGCCCGAATGGCCTTTCAGGCCCATGAAAGTTGCATGCCGGCCCAATTGTGGCCCGCTAAAAAGCAAGGCAGTTAGAGGCGAATGTTTTGGCCCAATCGACTACATCAGATTTTCTCCATTTTGTCAGATAACGAATGATCGTAGTAACTAGTAGGAATTAAGAACAAACCTACTCTATACAATAAAGAAATTATGGCATTGTAACTTAGAATAAACCTACACTATACAATAAAGGATTTATGGTATATTACATCCATTGGGCATCGAAGTTCACCACCAGTGATCATAAAGCACAACAAAGAAGCAGATTACTACCCCTAGGTGCCATTGCAGCGTAACAAAATAGTACTAAACCAAGACCACTTCCAAGACAGTTCAAAAAAGGTTAGCCTTGCGAGGGAACTGCTGCGCAAGCTGCTGAGCAATGTTGTGAGACCGGCCTAGCATGTCGGTCATAGCTTCCAGGTGTAGCTGTTTAGCAACGAGGTTCTCATTGGTGTTCTCTACAATATTTCTTAGATATAGGACTTCAAGTCAAAGTTGAGTTGCAGAATGCCTTTCTGCTAGAACTTGGGACTGATGAAGTCGAACTAATTCAGACAGCAAATTCTGCGAGCTTGTCTGACTGCTAGTCTCAAGTAACTTGAACAGTGCATCAAGACAAGACTTTGGGGTTGTCGCGCTATCTTCAATATGTTTTGCCTTCTTTGCTTCAATATATTTTGGGTTTGTCTCACAGCCTTTAGCATACTTGTGCATGCCATCAGGCATATCATCTGAAACAAGCAGAGAGATGACAGGTTTTGCACGTATATAAACAATGCTGATAATTGTCTTGTTAGTTCCATTCAATTTCAAATTAGAAAATAAAGAGTAAGTTCAAAATATCAATAACATAATTTGGCATTGTTCATAATGCGGGGAGCTTCACCATACTACTAGATTACCGTGTCAACATAACAAGCATAGATGAAGGGCAAAGACAATCATTGCATCTATTTTGGTTAAAGTGCATGGCATGTTGTTCATATCATCAGCCACATCAGTAAGATAAAATAGGAGATGACAAGGTGCAAACATGGGCTGCTTAACCACACACTGGTTATAGATCCACAAAAACAAGCACACATATAGGGAGTATTGAGTAATGTGCATGGTATGAATAAGGAATTTGGTTTCACAAGTAAAACTTTGAGCTTACGGTTGTTGCGAACATGCATTTTAATAGAAACAACAAACTAAACAGCAGTTAATGATAGGGAGAATAAGCAAATTAAACAATAGTTGAGGATAAAGGCTTTAGAAGGAATGACTTACATTAACAGTTAACACCGGCTTTATAATGCCCTTGTCCATGTCAAGGGAGGGATAACTCAAGAATTTCTGCACAAAATCTTCTTCATAAGCATTGCATGTACTCTACATTTTGTAGAGACTAATTATAGACATGATAATACTGGAAGGGATAGAGGATAATGAAGATGAGATGCAGATTGATGCTACATAATCAACTACCAATCCTTGGAAGTACAAGCGTTACAGGACAAAATGTACTAACAAGAGGAGTGGGCTACACTTCTGCACTGGCATTGTCTATATATTCAAATTTTTGGTAAGATTAAATATAGATCTGATATTTTTTAGTCAATGGTGGGCGAGGGAGATAAGATGTAGAATGTTACACAATGAACCAATCCCTCTTCCCATAATATAAGTGTTTTGAACACTGGTGTACGGTACAAAACGTTCTTATATTATGGGACGGAGGGAGTAGTTGTTAATGTAAGTACAATGATAGAAGATGTTCAGTCCTTACAAGAGGACTGCAGAGCTAAACCTCTTCAAAAGCATTGGGTTGATTCTAAATTTATGTAAGAGTCCATATGGATCTTATAATGTCCACCAAATGGACAATAACGAGGCTAACATGTGTGGTGATGCTACATAATCAACCAGCTATGAAAGTAAGTATGGTCATACAGGGCAAGAGGTACTCACAAGAGCAATGCAGTGTGCAGTATAGTTGCGAGATTCGGTGGTCCCTTGAGAATGAATGTTCTTCTGCAAACAGTTTTCGTACAAGTGATATGTTAAGGCACATGCAGAAATGTAGTTCAAATTGTGCTGTGATATCATAGACAGTACATTACGCTGCAGATGAGACCAATATGTAACAAGATTATTCCACTCATTGTTTGATAAATGTAGCACTGGAGACTTTACATAAATATCGTTTAGAGGCTTGCCATTGAAGTGCGTTTGCCTCAGGTAGGAACGATACTTCATCAACGAGTGCTTTAAAAGCGCAACCAACCCTTGCTCGTCTTGACAATCCAGTTTGGTCCTCACCTATTTAAAAGAATGAAATCTTGTATCTTCTGTCAACAGAAACATATGCAGTAATTACCATGAATAACATTAGTACATTACTTACCCGTAAGTTGCGGAGGAAGATTGGAAATTGTTCTTTGTCTATGGTATAATCTTTCCATGAAGGAAAGATGCGCACAAAGTTCCTGACAACAATATAAGCTTCGTCTTGTAAACTTGGAAGTAGTGGAATAGGATGCAATTGGGGCTCTCTCTCTCATTTGAAAAGGGATTTGGTAACTAGATTTGGTGTACTGTTTGCTGGAATAGGGGTTTTGCACCCTAGAGGTGGTGCTATGTCAACTGGCATCATCATACTGTTTGCGGCAGTTGGGGTTTGCTGAGTTGGGGCATCAGAGATGGCTGTAGTAGGGCTAGAGTCTGCTAGAGTTGTGGCCGTGTTTTCTTGGTCTGGTGATATTGCAACAACACCTAATGGCTATTTGATTTATCAGGTGTCACTCCTTTTTCTAAATACTTTGTTCGTGCTCCTCCGTGATCAGCAATCGCCCTCTTCCTTTTGAACGTCTGATACACAAGAACAACATTTGAATGGATAAATATGGTATGATGACAGATGGAATATGTACTGAAAATGGATAGGCAGGGCATATTCACATACACAATGTGTAAACTAAGCTAATGGCAGTGCAACAAAGTAGAAACAATGAAAAGCATCAGTTGCAAGATATGTGTGACCAATATAACCTTGAAAAGTTAGAGCAAGCACCTTGATGGGTGAATAAGATAGGGCATCTGCGTCTGACTCCTCCACTAGGGAGTTACCTTGACTTAGGTCTCCCTCTAGCTCAGAATCACTGTTAGGATAATATTCTGAGCATGAATATGTAGGTGGAGGGAGTTTCCATTGCATCGCATCCAGACTTGATTTCAATCCCTTAATGCCAAGTTTGACAGCCATGGCATTGTTCTGCTTTATTCTTTACATGCGCGCAAGCTCATAATCATTATGATGCTGTTCAGTATCTGAGATTCATGAAAACATAAAAAGTAGTTAGATTATCTATGGAATGCATTACAGATTCAACTCGAAGAGTGTCTCCCTATAAACCCCTGCATATGCAAATACCCCCAACCGTGCTGACTAGACCACACAAAGAAATACAAACCTCTTATGTCTCTATAACAGGCAGACACACATTTCAAAACTGAAGTAGGAACATTAGAATCATATCAAACTCGTATTTGAACAAATAAACTAAGGAATTATGAGTGGCATAATGTTTAGCTTCAAGGGTGGAGTGCTGGTAGTGCGACACAAAGCAAGTAGGCAGATTGTACTCCATGTAAAAGATCGTAGTCTATGTAAAGGTGGAAACGACACTTTCTTTCTATACAATGCAGTGTTCGTTACCCACACATGATGGAAGGGATCACACAGAGAAATTCTATTCACTCATGTCTACGGTTCCAATATTTTAAACAGGGTGGTCCACCCTAAAAGAATATTGACAACAAAAATAACAAGGCAAGTATAGATGTAGTAAATGAATCATTACTTGTGAGCTTACTAGGACAAGTATGCAGAATTGTAACTGCAGTAAGAGACCGTCCAAAATTTGAATCAAGAAGTTGGTCTAGCACTTATTGTTTGGAATTAATCGACGTGAATAATTGGATGTCAAATCAAATGAGTAAAAAAGACAAGCAAAATTGTCAATAAACCTGGCCTGCAGTAGTAGTCTGGGTCAATGTCACTATGACGAACAATCCAAAATGACTAGTGTCTGTTCCTAGGGCCGGAATTTCGAAACCCTGTAAACTTTACAGGTACTAAAGATTACTGAAATACATCTTAACCATTAAGTATAGGTGGAACTCAGTACACAACAAACCCTAATGACAGTCTTGCCTAATGAGTAATGAATCAATTAGAAAATGGGTGATGAGGAGTGGCTGCTGAGTGTTGAGGACGTATCTCAGGATAAATCGGGTTGGCTTAGTGGCTGCTGCACACCTGAGCCCTGAATGCACTGGGATGGTAGGCACGGTGGCGTGACTGGGCAGCGGTGACGCTGTTGGGCGAGCGGCTCCTGAACTCCTGTTAGTCCGGCGTCTCCTCCTAGAGTCATGCCGTCCGGGGACGGCAAGTCACCAGCGAGGCAGGCGGCTAGGGGCGAGTAGAGATCGGAAGGGTAGCAGAACAGAGGGGAATCGAGGCCTGAGCTGACCCAAAATCCTAAGGTGGGCCGTAGCCCACTGTGGGCACCCTGTAGATACACACACGAGCAGCGTACATGCATTTTCAAAAGTAAAGTAGGAACATTTAGCTGACATATTAAATGACTCTGTTTTAATAATATAAGATTCGTATTTGAACAATTAAACTTGTTTAGCTTGATGGGTGGAGCGGTGCTATGATGACACGAAGCACGTATGCTGATCGTATAGTGATCATAAAAGGGGGAAACCCTAAGCATTTTTTGAGAAAAAGTGGGTTTCCCCTCCGATTTCTCTTAAAGAAACCACCATGGAGACAACATGATCAATTAAACCCTAAGCATGATCAATTAAACCGCAAACCGCAGAAATGCTACTTAACAATTGCTTCGAAGTAAGAACTAAATTCTAAGACCTGAAAAGAAAGTACAGTAACCAAGTTACGATCTATTTTCTGGTTGAGATCAAAAAGTTGAGCAGATATGAAGTACCACTTCTCTTGCGGCACCGTGTAGGCATCGGGGGTGCGATGGCTGTCCGTGGTGTTGAAGCAGATCTGCGATGGTAGACGCGTGCATCGGGGGATAAGTCCCATTGCGGTGGAGGAGAAGGTCGTGTGAGCGGCCCCGGCAAAGAGGTCAACGTCACCGATGAAGCGAGAGGACACGATGCAAGGCTCCTGGTCCGTCGCTGTGGATGAGAAACGTCCATCTCTAGCAGTGGACGACGCAGTCTTGGTAGGCACTCCGACATGGTGGAGGACGGTGACGATGGTATGGGGTGGAGGACGGCGGCGATGGATGGGGTGGCAGACAGAGGAGGCTGGTGTGGGGATGGTGTTCTAGCGCGGACGGTGTATGAATGGGAAAATGGAGGGAGAGGTACGGGGAACCATGTTTTTGGGACGCGCCTGTCTGAAATATAGGAAAGTTATGAACTTAGCCCCCATATTAAATTTGGACGTCTCTTTGGTTGGGGATAGGACGGTAATCTCGCATCTCCCCTATATTTGCCCAGAGCGATTTCAGGCGAGGAGAGGATGTTTTGGCGCCCACGGTTTGCGCCCACGGTGTATGAATGGGGCTGACAGGTAGGGCGGTTGTGTCACGTCTGAGTGAACTTATGAACCTTCCCCTATTAAAAATATTTTCCTACATCGATTCGGCCGAGTCGAGTTTGTTTTTTCCGCCCACCATGTATGAATGGGGAAATGGAGTGAGAGACAAACGTCTTTCGGACGAGCTTGAATCAAATGTGTTTTGCCGCCCATGTTTGGCGCCCACCATGTCGGAATGGGCTCAGAGGCGGTCGTGTCACATCTAATTGAAGTTTACTAACCTACCCTTGTTGAGAGCAATGGAGATCAGGCCGATGGATTGTCCGTGTAAGGGGTAGACAGTAATTTCCATCTCCCAAACACGGGCATCGGGTAGCCAATGTGGGAGTGGACATTTTTCCGCTTCTTTTGAATTTTGGGACAATAAGCATCCACGTTTACCCTGGCAACTAAATTTGAATCCACTTTGTATTCCTATACGTATCTTTATAAGTCATTCTATGTGTTTTTATATATCTTCAAAAGCACGACAAAGATGTATTCCACTGTCATATATGAATATGATTTAAAAATGCCGATACTTGAATTCAGAAGCTAGAATCCAGTTTAAGGTGAACTCGAATACTTGAAACCACTTTATGTCCAACTCAAGTGTCACACGCACATAATGTGTACTCCCATTAAGATATGTACACAAGCGATGTCTCAAGATTCAAAATACCAAGTCAATCAACCAATAATGTGCAAAATTAGCAGACATATAAACATTTATAGAGTATATGGATCAATAATATCAACTAACATACATAAGCCAGACTGTTGTACTTTTTTTTCCAGAAGAGCATCCTTTTTTTAGCGAAGCTAGTACAACATCTTGGCCCTTTCAGATGTGTGCCACTTAAGGACCATTTATACTACTATTATTGCTGAATGCACATTCAACCTGATTGGCATATTTGTAGGTCTGGCACAACAATCAAAATGAAATGTCTCAGAGTCTTATCAATTAATACAGACTTGTGCTAAAAAAATTACACCCAAAAAACAAAAAATAATTATTACATGATCTCTAAAACAAATGGTTTGATCAATTACATGAACAAACAACACAAAGGTTATTCAATGATGGAAAGAACATTTCACCTATGATTTACCAAGTGGGAATTTATTTTCCTTTTTTCATTGAGGACCTTAATAATGCGGTCAGTCTCAGCTTGCTTCGTTTTGGAATCCACCAAATATTTAATGGTTGTCTTGAGTACTGCTTGTGATTGTTCTGTTTGCTTCCTCAACATGTCAACTTCATCTTTTAAGTGCAGAAGCAAAATCTGTTTCTACCAATAGTTTAGCCTCTAGAGCATCAACTTTTGGCAATTCATGATTCACGATTGAGCCGGTGCCACTGCTGTGGGATGATACAACATCCATGGGGACCTCGCTCTTTGATCTTGGGCTAACCTGTTTTTCCATTAAAGTTCCGATTGGATTCCAAAAAGTTGAATTTAGCAAAACATCTCAACTGGGAGTTATAACAGCAAACCCATTAAACAAACAAGGAATTGAAGAGTTTCAACTAGATGCTGAAAAGTAGTTATTATCATCATTGTAACCGGTTGCAGCAGCAAAGTAGTTAAACAAACAAGTTTTACAAAAGGTACCTGTTGTGGCTTTGGAGTTTCTCTTCGATCCTGAAAAGTTGAGTAGTCAGTAATGCGATTAGAGCAACCGGTTGTAGCAGCAAAGCAGTTAAAATAACAAGTTTTGCAAAAGGAACCTCTTGTGGCATCAGAGTTTCTCTTGGATCCTGAAAAGTTGAGCAGTCAGTAACTTTATTAGGGCAACAAGTTACAACAGCAAACCTGTTACACAAATATATTTTTGAAAATATACTTGCTGTGCAATTGGACTTCCAATTGGATCCTGGAAACTTGAAGTTGGTAAGATGATTACAGCAACAAGTACAACAGCAAACCAGGTAAAGAAGGAAGTTTCTGAAAACATATCTATTGTGCCAACGGAGTTTCAGTTGGATCCTGCAAACTTGAATGTTAACAATCATAAATAAAGTGTTGCAAGAGCCATAAGAAACTAATATCAAACTAGTAAAACTAACCAGTTTTGGCAACATATTTATTTACACAGGAACTAGTAAAACTAACAAGTTCTTGGCAACATATTAAAGTAACAAGTCGGTACCGTTTACCAACAACACAGACATCTGTAAATTTCTTCGACGTAAGCAAAATGATTCCAATATATATATATATATATATATATATATATATATATATATATAAGTTAAAAAGACGGTGTCCCTCATATAAACCTGATAGTTGTCTATCTATGAACATGCAAACATTACTAGTGCTACAAGTGATAACAGCAAACCATTTAAACAAATTGGGTATCAGAACGTAAATTACACGTGAATTCTGCTGCACCCTAGAAGTACAAATGACCAGCTATCTACGTGCTTAAGTATCTATTTAAGTTCAGGCAAATAGGTAATTCTTAACAGTAAGTATCAAGCACAAAGATAGGCACAGTCTATAATAGGATTAACAGGCTATGGCATTATGTAAGAAGTATCAAACTAAATTAAGCCAAGCAACGTAATTGAACAATTTTGCAATAAGTGGCTACCTAAAATTCTGAGAAGCAGGTAACTGAACTTACACTAGCTCTTTGTATAGGCACACTAGAACTTCTTTTTCGCTTACAAGGTTCTACGAAGGAGTCCATGGCATCCATTGCTTGGATATGCAGTCCCAATACTTGTTTCTTCCCACACTGCATTGTTAAGTCGAATGGTTAATTTGATAAGATGGTGCGTCCTTGATATGTTATATGAGGACGGGTTGTCAGACTAGTTGTAGCCACACACATCACACTGGCTTTTACTGTATATTTCATGCGATTACATTAGGCATATCAAGATCTAAGCAATCTACAACAGGATGAAAAGACTGGCATCCTTCTCATTTTTGGCGAACTCAGTTCATAGAAACAAGCAATTCAACCATTCTATGGGTAAATCAAAAGCACCACTGGAATATTTTTCACTACCACAATCATACACGCAAAAAGGGGCGATGCCACCATAGGGGCTAGTATGGGTGGCCGCCTCGGGTGGCTGGAAAGTGTACACCTAGTTTGAGTCGTCTAGGTTGGCCCAGGCTAGTAAGTGTTCGTCCGAAAGAACGAGCCGGCAATGTAAGAAATGAAGAAAAACATTTCAATTTGGATGGGCCAATCAGTCCCACCGTTAAACTAAGGACACATTAAACCAATGTTGTTTTCAATGTAATGCCTCCAGTAATATGAATCAATCGCAGTATTTTTCATGTCCTGCTAAATTTCCCATTAAGATAAGTTGCTTCTTTTCGTTAGAAATGCAACTGTGCTGGTCCGCCTACTCTCCTGTGCCCAAATACCAACTCTTTAGCAGTTGTTCATGTAATATTGTTGGTAAAATGAAGCAATAACACCATTAAAGTAATGTCATATTTAATGGTTGTCATAGTTAATCCTAATTCCCACACTAATATCTAGCAATGTTGTTGCTTTCGAAATTGCTACTTTCCTTGTAGGATCTCCATTCAGATAAGGAACATGCTACTTTTCATTTGATGTAGGTTTCATCACTTGTTGTCACCCTCCTTCCACCTTTTTGTGCAAACAGAGATATACATTTCACGCTTGATCTCAGTTGAACTGCACAAAGTGATATCCAAATTATAGTTGAACATTCCCCGAGCTTCATGACCACCCTTGATGTTGCTCAATTTTATTGCAACTAATGAAGAAGCTGCTAGCTCATGTGACCAAGTACTTGCTAACTACATGTTGCAAACATTGCTTCGTTTTAGGTGAACTACACAAAAAGGTCCCATGAATTGAATCATCCATGTTGGTGATTGGTGTCATCCCTTCTACAATGGCGTTGACTGCAGATATAGTTCCCATCATGAGGTATGTTCCTTTTTGGTCCGACCGTTTGCCAAATATCCTACATGTTGACTCTACTCTTGTCCTAATGTTTTGGCACTGCCATGATAAAGCAAGAATGTTATTATTTTGCACCTTAATCTAGTGGCACTATTAATTTGAGGCAATGTTTTGGTACCGCTAGTGCCACTTATTTATTTTTATGAAAACGGGGGGTTTCCTCCAATTTCATCAAAGAAAACCAACCATAGAGAACCATTATCCGACAACATCTCAGTCTGAATGGGCAGTTATGCAACTACTACTAGAATGGACTGACTACTACCAGGAGACAAGTTCACCACATAAACTCGGCAGGTAGGGGGATGCAGCCCCAGCTCAACCAAGTTTAGATTACAACCCAAAAGCTACCACAAAAACATCAGGGGGAAGATAGGGACCGAGAGAGCAAGCTTCTGCATCCCAGTCTAAGCACCCCTGACCTCCATCCTTGCGTTACACTATACACCTTGGTTGCCACCTGCTCGACCCTAGTGCCACTAATAAAATGAAGTAATAATACAGTTATGTCGGAATCGGGGCTCCGCGGACCCAAGGAAAGTTCCGAATTCTGGGGTGTGCGTGGAGAACTTCACTAGGCTACAACTCGCTCCTCACTACCTCACGGCCTTGCTCCAGCATGCTCGAGGAAGAGGGAAGGAGGAGGGGACATGATGATTTACCCAGGTTCGGGCCACCTTGTGGTGTAAGACCCTACTCCTACTTTGTGGTGGATTGCCTCTCGGGGAGGATGAGTATGAACTAGTACAGGGATCAACTTACTCATGAGGGCTCAGGATTCGACCTCGTTCTAGATCCCTTTCTACAATGGAGACTAACCTATACTTATATTGGCCTTGGTCCTCTTCCCCGAGAATTCTAGGTGGGAAGGGATGCCATAACGGCTAAACTCGAAGGGGGACAGGAGTACACCCTATCCTAACTAAAGGTGGTCTTTGGCTGCAAAGCTTCTGGTGATGACGCGTAGGTGGGCTCGGCGATGACCCCCATCCTGGCGAGCCCGTCGTCCTAGTCTTGTTACACCGAAGAGGTAAACTTTAGGGCTGCCTTGGGAACCTGCACACCGTCCTTGTTCTTTTAGCACCAAAGAGGAAACCGTCCTTATTTGCGCCCACTGGCACCTTCATAGCTCCGCTCGTTGTCGCTCGCATCAACCACTATGGCGCAAGGCGGGGTGGCGAGCCTAGAGATGTCCGCCCCGCGAGGGGCCTCAGGAGGTAGCCTTGGAAGGCCGCCCCCTCCCCCCATGAAGCCCTTGGGGCACCTGACGATGCTTGCTGATGCTCACCTCGCGAGGGGGAGGGGAAGGGGAGGGGTGCTTGCAAGGGCTTTGCTCATGATGTCTTGATGATGGGCCGTGCCGGGCTCTTTGACGAAGCCACATGTTGGGCCGCGGGTAGACGGGCCTAGGTTAACCCTAGTCCTAGAGGCCTGACAATAGCCCTCGAGCCCGTGGTGCGCATGACTTTGCTGGGAGGCGGAGGCGTAGCGGAAAGGGCGAAGCAACCCTGGTCCCAACCACCTGCGGGCCAGGCTCGACGCGTAGCGCACAACGGGGCATGGGACACCCCCACTTCCCCATGTCACCTCGGCAACTGCCCAGGCAAACATAAAGCCTGGCGCATGCCGCGGGGCCATCATTGCTTCAAAGGCAAAGGGGCGTGGACCGCCTCCTTCGATAGCTATAAAAGGGCGAGGGGTCGGATCCCTCGGCCCATCACCGTATTCTCGCCTCTCCATCTTCAACCACAACTGTTGTGGCCAAAGATCGTGCATGTTGACTCTACTCTTGTGCTACTGTTTTGGCACCTTTGAGAAGGTTTTCCGCCGTTGAGAAGGGCAAGGAGAAGTAGGAGGGATCGGAGCCTCCATAGCCTGTGAGAGGGTGGGACCGCCCTCGCAAGACCGCCGCCACACACGAGGCGCCTCCCCGGGGACATGGGCGTCCTCCATTAGCGGTCGTCACCAGCTCGGGCAGCCGCGGAAGGAACCTCACCCGCGGGCACGGCCGTGGGGGTCGAGGCGGCCGCGGCCAAGGAGGGAGGAGCGGCGAAGCCGCCCATCTGCCTCTGACTCATCCCACGAGTTTGTTGTGTGGATGGATAACCTTCCCCGCACTTGGCTCTAGCTCCCGGATTCCTTCGCGGAGGAGCTGGCAGCTGACGCACCCATAGGACTGTGACTGCAGCTAGACGGCTGCTACAACAAGTCCTCCCAGGTGGCGGCGGAGTTTACTCCATCTATTTACATGTACTTGAAGCTGGGGTGGAAGTCGTTCACCTGCTCCTGTGGCTTGAAGGAGGGGAACACCCTCCACTTTTTCAGGTTTGATGGGGCCAAGATGCTCTTCATGAAGATCTTGGGGCGGCCGGCGGCCGCTTGGAGTGATGCATGGAGAGCAACAGCAGCGGCCACTCCTCCGGCAACGACAGCAGCGGCGGTAGCACCTCCTCCAGGGGAAGCGGGAGCGGCGACAACTCCGAGAAGCCGCCGCACCAAGACAGAGGACTCCGACTAGGCACTGGCGAGGCTGGATTCGGAGCCTCAGGAGCGGCGGCCTCCGGGAGGAAGTCTGTTTTGTTTACTTTCATTCCTGTATCAAAACCGTCATGGGCCTCGCAGGGGCGTGTAAGAACTCTAGCGCTCGTGCCTTTATTTTAAATGCTTTTTAGCTCGTGTTCAAGTTATCATGGCGCTTTTCGCTCCGGCTTACCATTTTCCTCATGATCACTTAGTGCTCTGCGTCACCGGGACCCAGTCCCCAAGCAAGCCTCAGTCGTCGCTGGTATGCTAGGTCGTGATGCCTTGGACAAGGACAGGATGTGAGGGTGTCAAGGTCTGGTAAGAGCTCCTGAGGAGCTATCCTCAAGAGGTCCCCCTTGATAGGCAAGCGGCTCACGAGAGAGAGAGAGTTTCTGCCCCAGCGCGATTGTGAAGGTAAAGGCGAAGCCTTATTGGTAAGACTCGTGCATGGCGTGAAGAGGACGACTTAGCTTAGAGCGCATCATGGGGTGATCCGCGACTCGTTGGGAATCCTTGCAACGTGCGGGTGCGCTTCCTTAGAGATTGGATTCCTTTCCACCTTCCATTCTGCTGCAAGTCAACACAAGTCCCGTGAGGGGTGCATGAAAAAATCGACGTCCTTCGCATCTTAATTGATATAAACGCAGCTAAACTACAACCCTCCATCCCAAACCTCCTCGTGAGGCCTACCTATCTTTTCCTTGCTAGTCAAAGAGCTCTACGTCCTTTGGACCCGACCCTCGAGAGAAGCTCAGCCGCCGCTGGTATGTCAGGTCGCGATGCCTGGGACAAGGCCAGGGGGTGAGAGGCTCGAGAGCCAGCAAGAGCTCCCGAGGCACGATGCTGAACAGCTCCCCTTTTAACGTGCAAGTGACTTGCGTCATAGAGGAAGGGATTCTGTCCGACAGCGGCGTGGCATCTGAGATGGTTGTACGTAGCTTTTTGCGGCTGGTGATGCGGGTCATGTCATCACCCGGCCGAGGTCGGTCCTCCTAAAGTGGTGAGGCATTGTTCAAGAGCCGCCGAATGCCTGACTCCTGGAACTTCTGCATGTTGACAGATTGAAGGGTAGATAGGACAATGCGCACTTGCCGATCTGCTTGTGACTATTCCGTGAGAAGACAAGGCACTAAGGACCTGATAAGTTGACGTGCACGGGGCCAGCCCGCGAGCCAGAGCTCGATCTCTTAGATTTATCAACGCTGTTGGGACGGACCCAAGCACACGCGTCGTGCCGATAGCCCCCCTCTCCTGGGACGTCCAGGAGGAGAGCTACTAACGCGTGGGGCCCGATGAGCGATGCCTCCAGAAGCGATGTGGTATCAAGCGCAAGGTTAATAGTCGTAGCAACTCATAAAAGCATAGCTGGTTTTGGTACATGAGCAAAAACAATGCAGCTGTAGGGGTGGACCCTAACCAGCCTGAGAATAATGCAGCCCGCAGGGCGCCCTCAATTGAATAAACCGAAAGGTCACCTAGCGATGTTGCTGCAAAAGCGTCAAGGAAGCCGACGAAGTGTGCCGCGAAGGTTTGCTCCTCACGAGCCGGGCGGCTCCTAAGGCTTGGGAGGCTTGCAAGGGCTCAGGGCCTCACGAGGCACCAGCGCCGAGCACCTGGCCTCGTGAAACACCAACGCAAGCTGTGTGAACCACTAGTACGTGGCGCCTGCATTCAGCAGGCCAAAGGGCGTCCTTGAGGGAGCAGACCGCATCCTTATTATTATAGGTGACAGTGATAACACCACTGCACCCTGGCATCTTGAGGACATTGTAACCATGGTGGGTAGCCGCCATGAACTTGGCGAGAGCTGGATACCCCAGGATGTTGTTGTACGGGAGGCCAATGTGGACCACGTCAATGTCGATGAGCTCAGTGTGGTAGTTTTCGCGAGTACCAAAGGTGACTAAGAGGCGCACCTGCCCTAGGGGAGTGGTGGAGGTATCGGTCACCCTAGAGAATGGCTTGATAGGCACGAGCTGATCGTAAGGCACTTGAAGCGTCTCGAAGGTCTCGACGGAGAGCACGTTGAGGCCGGCGCCACCGTCGATGCGGGTCTTGGTGACTAAGACGTTGCTGATGGTGGGTATGCATAGCATGGGAAGCGCGCTGGTGATGGCTGAACACCTGAGGTTGTCCTTGGAATCAAAGGTGATGGTGTACTGCGACCACTTGAGGGGACGCACAACCTCAAGCATCGGGAGGGTCGCGTTCACCTCGTGAGAGAACTGCTTGAAAAGAGGCGGTTCGACACGGGGGGCTGAGCTCCTCCGAGGATGAAGGCTATTGTGCGAGGCTCCTTGTAGCCCCCATCCCCCTCGTCTGGCTGGTTGTTGTCATTCCTCCTGGGGGCGTCAATGGCGGAAGGCCCACGTTGCCCTGAGGGCGGACCTCGCGAGGCTGGTCGCGCCAAGCACCGTCACGAGGCTGATCGCGCCACCCGTCCTCATGAGGCTGGTCATGCCAGCCTTGGTGGAGGTTGCGGTTGTCCCATCGACCTCCTACGCGACCTCCTCCAAGGCCAAAGCCACGGTCGCTACACTCGGGGCGGCGGCCAAAGTGTTCGTCATGGAGCGCCCTGAGCTCCTGGCAATTGTCGGTGTTGTGGGTGCGCATATTGTGGATGACGCAAAATGGGCGGCCATCCTTAGCAGGCTCGTCGCGGTCACGGCCGCGCTTCAGCTCAGGCTCCGCTACCAGCACGGCGGGGCCCTTGCACTTCACTTCCTTGGCCTTGGCCTTCTTGTCTTGAAGCTTGGTGTCGGGGTTGTTGAGGAGGGCGAGGCGGCCTTCCTCCGCCCTGGCGCACTTGTCAGCCAGGTTGAATAGCTCCAGCACTGTGCACATGTTGTCATTGATGGCGAGCTTCTCATTCATCCTGATGTGTGTGATGCCGTTGATGAACGCCGAAATGATAGCTTCGTCCGAGGCCTACGGGATCTTGAGGTGGACTTGGGTGAAGCGCTAAATGTACTTGCGGAGGGTCTCGCCGGGGTACTGCTTCATGTGCGGCAGATCGCTGATGGTGAGGGCGTGGTTGTGGGTGCCTTGGATGTTGGTGATGGAACTCTCACGAAGCTCATCCCACGAGGATATTGACCCCTTAGGCAGGTTCATGAGCCAGGAATGCGCACCATCCTTGAGGGCCATGGGGAACCTGTTCTCCATGTCCTTCTCATCGCCATTCGCCGCCTCGATGCTCAGCGCATAAAGTTGGAGGAACTCCGCGGGATCAGGGATGTCGTCGTAGCACAGGGGCAGCTCTGGCTTGAACTTCAACGACCAAACCACTCGACGCAGCTCATAGGTGAAGGCGCGGCAGTCGGCAGTGCTCACCGGCGCGCCTCACGCGGGGAGGCGCAGTCATGAGCGGCACGGTCCTGGTGCCCATGCACCATAGCTTCATGGGCAGCTCGGCCTTGGATCTGACGTGGAGGTGCGGGGGGCACAGGCGCGTCGCAAAGCGGCTGGTGCACAATCTGACAACTAGCCTCATCATGCCGGCACTGGTGCTCCATGTGGTGCGCCACGTGGGCGTGTGTCATGCCGGGGCTCGATGATGTCGTCGCGCAGGGGAGGAGGCAGAGGGGCGCTGTGCGCCATGTCGCCTGCATGAGACGGCGGAGGATGGAGCAAGTGGGAGGGCCGGGGCCTCACCCGTGGCATTGACGAGCTCGGTGATGCAGCAAAGCCAGATGTCATAGCCTTCGTTAGTGGGGCGGTTAGCATAGCAGCTCGCACGCCATGAGGAGTGCAGCATGCACGTTTGCTAGTCTACGATGAGCATGGGAGGACGAAGTTGTGTCCGGGGTGAGAGAAGGTGTGGCAGTGCGGCCGTCGCGCTGCACGGAGGGTGGCATGGAATATTCATGCTGCTCATGAGCGGCCGGGTCAGGAGCAGCGTTGGCCGCGACTGACGGGGAGAGGTGGCGGCCACCATGCCCCCCGGGCTCCGTCTGGGCGACAAGAGCCGCATAGCGCTCAGCACAAACACGAAGACCATCAAACATCGGTACGGTGGAGCAGAAGCGGAATGAAGCGAAGGAACTTCGGCATACCCCTACAACTCGCTGCTCACTGCCTCAAGGAAAGGTTCGAACTCTGGGGTGTGCACGGAGAACTTCACTAGGCTACAACTCGCTGCTCACTGCCTCAAGGCCTTGCTCTGACGTGCTCAAGGAAGAGGGAAGGAGGAGGGGACACGATGATTTTTACCCAGGTTCTGGCCACCTTGCGGTGTAAGACCCTACTCCTGCTTTGTGGTGGATTGCCTCTCGGGGAGGATGAGTATGAACTAGTACAAGTATCAACTGCCTCGTGAGGGCTCAGGATTCAACCTCCCTCTGAATCCCTCTCTACGGTGGATACTAACCTATACTTATACTGGCTTTGGTCCTCTTCCTCGAAAACTCTAGGCTGGAAGGGATGCCACAATGGCCAAATTTGAAGGGGGACAGGAGTACACCCTATCCTGACTAAAGGTGGTCTTCTCCTGCAAAGCTTCTGGTCATGACTTGTAGGTGGGCTCGGCAATGACCTCTATCCTGGCGAGCCCATCATCCTGGTCTTGTTGCACCGAAGAGGTAAACTTTGGGGCTACCTCGTGAACCCACACATTGTCCTTGTTCCTTTAGCACCAAATAGGAAACCTTCCTTGTCTGCGCCCACTGGCGCCTTCCTGGCTCCGCTCGTGGTGGCTTGCATCACCCACGTGTGGCGCGAGGCGGGGTGGCAAGCCTAGAGATGTTCACCCCGCGAGGGGCCTCGGGAGGCAGACCCTCATGAAGTCCTCAGGGCGCCTAATGACGATTGTTGATGCTCGCCTCGCGAGGCGGGGGGCCTCGCGAGGTGATAGAGGCTTGTGATGGAGTAGACTTTGAAGATCCGACTACGAACGTGCGAGGACGTCGCACCTTAGCAATCGCTAAACCAACTCCGAGAGGTTATTGGCCACACCGGAGCACGATCTACCTGACCACGAGGGTCTATTTCCTACAAATAAATGAAAAACAAGCAAGAAACTGAAATTGCAATGTGGATATTGTGAACAAAAGAGGAAAACTTTATTGATCAAGGTGGGATTCTGTGATGTCTTGGTCTAGTCGTTGAAAACAAACGAAGTACGCGAAGTTGCAGTTATGGTGAATTTTTAACCTAAACAAAACCCAAAGTCTAAACGATGCCCTAAGGGTTGTATATATGGAGGAAGAGGGGGATATTTCGTTGCCCTTGGGGAATGGGTCCGAAACCAACCCTATCTCTTGTTTCCTCACACATAAGAACTCTAAAAACAGCCTATACTCTAGTATTTCGAAATTACATGGGCCTGGCCCAATAGTAAGGTGACGCAGCACCTATAATAGCCTCTGGACAAAATTTAGGAAGTGGCATCTTGTATATTTCGTCCAAGCCTTCATACGCTCATTATGGTGGATTCAAAGTCTTGAAATCATCAGTTGAAACTCTGGTCTTGTTTCCCTTGCACATGCCATCATCTCCATGCTTGATCTTTCTCAAGTGATCATCCCTCTTTTCCATGCTAGGCCCTTCATTTGTAAGCAAAACAAGCATATCCAATTTAGGCAGCATCATATTCTCATGAACATTAGAATCATTATCAAGAAATGAAAGTACCTAATAATTTAATTGGCGTGTGCGAGCTCTAGTAATTGGTCCAGTATATGTAGTAGTAGGGGTTGTGGGTGTAACAATGGTATTGATGTCCTCATCATCCTCCCCTTCTTGAAATGAAGTCGTCCTCGACGGAAGCTCATCTTGCTCACCCAAATAAGGCTACCAATCAGCAATGTTAAATGTGGGACTAACCCCAAAATCTGCAGGCAGCTCAAGTTTATATGCATTATCATTTATTTTGTCTAACACCTTAAAATGACCATCAACACATGGCATTAGCTCTGATTTGCGCAAATTAGGAAATCTATCCTTACGCAAATGTAACAGAACAAGATCTCCAGGTGCAAACACAACATGTTTTCTACCCTTATCTCCGGCTAGTTTATATTTAGCATTCATACTCTCAATGTTTTCCATAGTTAACTCATGCATTTTTAAATCAATTCAACATGTTGTTTATCATCAAAATTAACCTTCTCGAAGATGGAAGTGGTAACAAATCAATAGGTGCACGAGGTAGGAAACCATACACAATTTCAAAAGGGCACGTCTTAGTAGTAGAATGCAATGAACGATTATAAGCAAATTCAATATGAGGCAAGCATTCCTCCCACATTTTCTTATAATTCTTCAAAACAGCGCTAAGCATAGTAGACAATGTTCTAGTTACTACTTAGTTTGTCCATCAGTTTGGGGGTGACAAGTAGTACTAAAAAGCAGTTTAGTCCCCAACCTAGCGCATGAACACCTCCAAAAGTGGCTAAGAAATTTAGTATCACGATCTGAAACAATAGTATTTGGCACACCATGCATGCAAATAATTTCAGGAAAGAACAAATCAGCAACATTAGTAGCATCATCGCTTTTATGACATGGTATAAAGTGTGCCATTTTCGAGAATCTATCCACGACAACAAATATGCTGTCCCTCCCCTTCTTTGTTCGAGGTAAACCTAAAACAAAGTCCATAGATATATCCTCCCAAGGAACACTAGGTACAAGCAAAGGCATATGTAAACCATGAGGATTGGGTTGTGACTTAGCTTTTTGACATGTAGTGTAGCGAGCAACAAAACACTCAACATCCCGTCTCATCTTTGGCCAAAAGAAATGTGTAGCAAGTAAATCCTCTGTCTTCTTCATGCCAAAGTGTCCCGTTAATCCTCCTCCATGCGCCTCCTGCAACAACAAAAGACGAACAGAGCTACCTGGAATCATAGCTTGTTAGCACGGAACACAAATCCATCATCAACGATGAACTTGTTCCATGTTCTTCCTTCTTTACAATTCTACAATACATCTTTAAAATCAACATCATGCACATATTGATCATTGATGGTCTCCAAACAAAATATTTTGAAGTCAAGTTGTGAAAGCATAGTATAGTGACGAGACAATGCATCAGCAATAACATTTTCTTTACCCTGCTTGTGTTTAATGACATAAGGGAAAGTCTCAATGAATTCAACCCATTTAGCATGTCTACGGTTCAATTTTGCTTGACTTTTAATGTGTTTCAAAGATTCATGATAAGAATGTATAACAAATTCTTTGGGCCATAAATAATGTTGCCATGTTTCTAAAGTCCGAACAAGAGCATATAATTCTTTATCATAAGTAGAATAATTCAGACTAGGCCCACTCAATTTTTTCAAAAAAGTATGCAACAGGTTTGCCATCTTGTAATAACACACCTCCTAATCCAGTTCCACTAGCATCACATTGAAGCTCAAAAGTCTTATTAAAATCAGGAAGTTGGAGTAAAGGAGCATGTGTCAACTTATCTTTCAATAATGTGGAAGATTCTTCCTGTGCGGTACCCCAAACAAAAGGCACATCCTTCTTTGTAAGCTCATTGAGAGGTGCAGCAATGGTGCTAAAATCTCTCACAAAACGCTTATAGAAACTAGCGAGTCCAAGAAAACTCCTCACATGTGTGACCGTTTTGGGCTGTGGCCAACTCTCAATAGCTTCAATCTTGGCTTTATCAATTTCAATTCCTTATGGAGTAACAACATAGCCAAGAAAAGATACTCCGTCGGTGCAAAACGTGCATTTCCCAAAGTTACCAAACAAACGTGCATCATGTAGAGCAATAAAAACAGCATGTAGATGTTCCAAATGTTCTTCCAAAGATTTGCTATAAATCAGTATATCATGAAAATAGACTACCAAAAATCGTCCAATGAAAGCACGTAAAACTTCATTCATTAATCTCATGAAAGTACTAGGTGCATTAGTTAACCCAAAAGGCATTACTAACCGACTCATATAAACCAAACTTAGTTTTAAATGTTGTTTTCCATTCATCTACCAATTACATACGAATTTGATGGTATCCACTACACAAATCAACTTTGGAGAATATTGTAGAGCCACTCAGTTCATCAAGCATATCATCTAACCTAGGAATAGGATAACGATAACAAATAATATTATTATTAATGCCTCTACAATCAACACACATACGTGACGTACCATCCTTTTTTGGCACTAGTATAATAGGAATAGCACAAGGACTAAGAGATTCACGTATATAACCTTTGTCGAGAAGCTCCTATACTTGACGCATAATCTCCTTCATCTCCTCTGGATTGGTACAGTATGGCACACGGTTTGGCAATGAAGCACCGTGAATTAAGTCAATCTATGCTCAATCCCTCGAATAGGTGGTAATCCCGGTGGCATGTCTTGTGGAAAGACATCAGCGAACTCCTGCAAAATGTGAGTGACAGCAGGAGGCAAAGAGGAAGACACATCCTCGAAGGAAAATAATGCCTCTTTCCACACAAAAGCATAGGAAACAGATTTGCTGAAATCTAGCTCATCAATATCAGATTTGATGGCAACTAACATGCACTTTTCAATTTAATTTCAGAAGCAACACTAGATGGTTTATTATTAGGCTTCATTTGTTGCTCAAATTCTGTTGCCACAATCTGATTTCCACTCTTATTTTTCTCTTGTTTTTCTTTATTAGCTCTATTAATATCATCTCTCAAAATGGAATTTGGAGACATAGGAAGCAAAGTAATATGTTTATCCTTATGAACCAAAGTATACTGATTGTTTCTACCATGGTGTAAAGAATTTTTATCAAATAGACATGGTGTACAAAGTAATAAGGAACATGCTTGCATATATACCACATCACAATCAACATAATCAGCATATGTAGAGATACTAAAATGCACACGAACAGTACATGTTACCTTAACATTGCCGCTATTGTTGAACCATTGGATGTAATAAGGATGTGGATGTGGTCTTGTGGTGAGAGATAGCTTCTCCAGCATCTCCATGCTAGCCAAGTTATTGCAACTCCCTCCACCAATGATGACATGGACAGAACATTCCTGCACAACTCCCTTTGTATGGAACAAATTATGCCTTTGATTTGGCTCAGCTTGTGTGACCTGCACACTCAAAATTTGAGCAACTAAACTTTCATATCTGTCAGCATCTTCAGCAGCCATGTATTGCTTCTCATGATCAGAATCATCTCCAGAGTGTTCTTCACTTGTAATAAGAGCCAGATCTCCTCATCATAGTCACTAGCGGACTCATACCCACCGTCATCAGTAGCAATCATCACACGCTGAGATTTGCATTCTCTCGCATAATGACCTCTTCCCTTACAACGATGACAAATAATATCACTTGTGTGCCCTGTTGATGCCATGGAAGAAGAAGAGCTCTGTGCAGGCCCGACAGGTGTGCTCTTGGCAGATACTGGTGGTTGTGCCTGCTTCTTGTATCATGGCTGGAGGTGGTAGGTGATGGAGGTGCTGATGTAGTGGAAGTAGATGATGCATGCGGTGTCCACGATGAAGATCGACCTGCAGAAAAGTTAGTTCACGCCAATGCGTGTCGATCCTGCACTTCACGTTCAACTTTACAAGCAAGATGGAATAAATGAGTGATATTATTATATTCCTTATACTCTAAAATGGCCCGAATCTCTTTATTTAATACACCCATAAAACATGCAAGCATAGCTTCGTTATCCTCAACAATACCACATCTAATCATACCAGTTTACAATTTGTGATAATATTCCTCTACAAAAAAATTTCCTTGTCTTAAACATTGCAATTTTTGAAGCAATTCACGTTGATAATATGGTGGAACCCAACGAGTATGCATAGCAATTTTCAAAGGAACTCAAGTAGCTGGAATAGGATATAATCTACAATGTTTAGACCAGCAAGCAGAAGCAAAGCTAGTGAATTCACAAACAACGGCAACAACACGCCTATCCTCGGGATATTGTAAGCATGTGAAACATTGTGCAGTTTCTAACTCCCTAGTAAGATAGACATCAGGAATGTATCGACCCTCAAATGGTGGAATATTCAATTTCAGTTTAGGAACATGGTAATAATCTCGTACCCGAGGTGCTGGTGCAGCCCTACCATTATGAATATAGGCATGAGGACGGTCTAGTGGTGGTGCTGGTGGTTGCACATAGTGCTGATTTGATCAACCTCATCCTCGTAACCGCCCTCGTGAATGTCCTCCTCATCGGCAACAGCAGGAGCCACAGAAGCAACAACAATAGGTGTAGCGGCAGCAGAATTTTGACCAGGCTCAAGGGGAATGTGAAGTGCTTGTCCAACTTGATTTGGAAGGCGACATTGTTGTTGTTGTTGTTGTTGTTGTTGTTGTTGTTGTTGTAGAGGTGCGACAGGTGCAGACGGCGGTGGTTGTGGAAGACATGCGAGCAATTCACTAAACTTGTTATCGAGCTTTGTTTCGAATGTCTACTCAATGCCATCTATCTTCTCCATGGCCTCTTCAAATCTGTTTAGTACATCTTGCACCTGTCCACTCATCATTTGCTGAAATTTATCATGTAGTTGTTTGTTTGTCATGTTCTCCCAATCAGTCTCATCAGCTTGTGATCCTGCCATGGTTAGCGGCGATAGAAACACACAAGAATATGATCCTACAAACTACTAGGAAGTGGTGGTGGTGGTGTGTCACAAATCCGTCAAGCAAATCTCAAATTCTTACTAGTTCTTACCCAGCAGCAGGTGGTGATTGGCAACTGTTGTAGTCAAAATTCTCAAAGCTTGGATAGAGCAATGGCCAGGGAGAGTCAAACGCACGATGTAGATATATTTGGAGCTGGGTAGGCTTATGATATGGTAACAAAAAGGGTCAGCAATAATCAATTCAGAGATGCAAAGTTGAGTAAACGCTCAACGATGGTACCGTGCTGGTCCTAGGCTAGACCATACTAGAGACGCAAGCCTAGAACACTAACAAAATCACGGCGCTGCACGTAAACAAGGGAGGATCACTCTCTGAATTTTCTTTTCATTTTTTTTGCACTTCTTTCCTCTTCTTTTTTTTGCTCCGCAACAATTGTTTTTTTGAAAAAGTGTACAAATAGTCTAAAAACTGCCTAGCTAGAATTTTCCAGACTTTTTTTTGAAACTGGAACAATTTTTCTACTGCAGGTAGCACATAATTTCGTGAGTCTTACTCTGTCACGACTCAGAGTATGGCATGCTCTAGAAATCGACAACAGAGTAATAAATACTGGAATCAGACTAGGACTGGTGGCGGATGGTGGAACTCGTACTGGTGGCGGAGTTGAATCTGGTGGAACTCGGACTGGTGGCGGATATATATTGCAGGTGGACTCGGATTGGCATGATGGCGGCAGATAGGTGGTAGCGTATATGGACTCAGATTGGCGGCGAATATGTGGTGGTGGTATAAGGCAGCGGCGATCATGATGATGCAATGGTGATATAGGGCAGCGGCAACGTGACAACCTGTGAATAGAACTCCAAACTCTAATGGACTAGACGCTAAGACCAGCAACTCAACACGACGATGCAGCCATAAATTCAACAAAACAAAACTCTAAAAAGATTATGCAACGGCTCAGATTGGTTTGGATATGATGAACTAACCCTAAATTTTTTTTGGATTTTTCATGGACTATGGGTATGAAGAACAGACTCGATCTACACTATGAAAAACTAGAAAATCTCACCGAGCAACTTCGAAATCTGATACCACTTGATAGAGGCAAAGGTATCCCGTCTTTCGATGAGTTGGTGGTTATCATTTTTTATGGAGTAGACTTTGACGATCCGACTATGAACGTGCAAGGACGTCGCGCCTTAGCAATCGCTAAACCAAGTCCAAGAGGTTATTGACCACACCGGAGCATGATCAACCTGACCAAGAGGGTCTATTTACTGCAAGCAAACAAAGAACAAGCAAGAAACTGAAATTGCAATCTGGATATTGCGAATAAAAGAGGAAAACTTTATTGATCAAGGTGGGGTTCTATGACGTCTCGGTCTGGTCGTTGAACACAAAAGATTTACATGAAGTTGCAGCTATGGAGAACTTTTAATCTAAACAAAACCCAAAGTCTAAACGACGCCCTAAGGGCTGTATATATAGAGGAATAGAGGGGAATTTCGTTGCCCTTGGGTAAGGGGTCCGAAGCCAACCCTATCTCTTATTTCCCCACACATGCGGACTCTAAAAACAGCCTATACTCTAGTATTTAGAAATTACATGGGTCTGGCCCAATAATAAGGCGGCACAACACTTATAATAGCCTCCGCACGAAATTTAGGAAGTGGCATATGTATATTTCATCCAAGCCTTCAACACTCATTATGGAGGCTTCGAAGTCCTGAAATCATCACTTGAAACTCCAGTCTTGTTTCCCTTGTGCATGCCATCATCTCCATGCTTGATCTTGCTCAAGTGATCATCCCTCTTGTCCATTCTAGGCCCTTCATTTGTAAGAAAAACAAATGTATCCAATTTAGGCAGCATCATATTCTCATGAACATTAGAATCATTACCAAGTAACGGAAGTACCTGATAATTTAATTGGCGTGCGCGAGTTCTAGTAATTGGTCCAGTATATGTAGCAGTAGGGGATGTGGGTGTAACAATGATATTGATGTCCTCATCACGAGGGCTTTGCTCATGAAGTCTCGACGTTGGGCTGCGTCAGCCCTTTGATGAAGCCACGCGTTGGGCCGCAGGCAGACGGGCCTAGGTACCCCCAGTCCCAAAGCCCCGACAAGTTAAAATAGAGCTATTTTCCTCTCTATCATTTCATTTCCAATGTAGATAAAGAAAGTTCTTCTCTTTGTTATTATATGCTTCATCAACTAGTCCCATTGTTAATGTTTAAGTGTTTTTGCAAACTAGGGTGCTTAATTTTTGTTGAACTTCACAAAAATAGAGATTGGAATGTCTCAAGGACCCTCCTCTTACTACCACTACACACTCATGTTCATCACTAGCAGAAGGTGTATCGGGGAGAAATGGGTCAATTTCCAGTATGAGGCCTGCTGTATGAGGAATCGCAGGGCCCATCTCGCCCAAGCAGCATGGCATACTGTGATACTAGTACTGTTGTAATATTTATTAAATGTATTGTATCGCAATCTTTTCCCATTAAGAAAATGAAGTTTCTTCTATTTATCAGTGTATGTTTCATCAATAAGTGGCACTATAATGTAATCACGCTTTTTCATTATCTGTGCAAACAGTGTTATTCAGCTACATTTTGGTGTAACTGCACAAATGTACGGATGGAACCAGCATATATGTAGAGTGTGAGGTGCCAATATCTAACGTAAACATTGCTTGGAAAAGCACAGATGCTCGGATGGTTCCTCAAGTTCTTGTCGACCCGCTGTAGAATATTTTAATCTACCGGTGTTTGGCATGCATTTTACATTTTTTAGGGCACACTTTACTTGTTTTAGTGTTGTAGCAAATCCTCTAATCAAATAGGAGTAGATTATGTTGGCACTTTTCTAGGGAGTACTCTTTTCTAAAAGAAGCACCAATCAATTTTTCTTTATTTGTACACATTGTCACAACTTTGTTTTTGGTCCAGAGCTATTTTAGGGTGATTGGCGTAGTACTCGGAGACTTGTAGTACTGCCCGGTACTAATTGTAAGCATGAGCAGAAGGAAAATTAGGTTAGTGCGGAGCTTACCTTAAACCCTATCGCCGTCGTTGAAACAAGGTAAGCGGAGGGGGAACCATGGAGAAACGTTGGGAAGCGGTGTCGCACCATCCGACCTCCTCGTGTGGTGGGAGAACGCATACTCATGTGGCTTCGGCTGGCACTACACCTTCACGAACGGCACACCATACTCGATCGATTCATTATCCTCTGGATGCTTGACCTTCGACCTATACGCCCACCACCTCCAGTTGACATTCACCTCCAGCGAATCTATCAGCTCCCTCGCCCAAAGGAGAAACTCGATGAACTTGAAGGACTGCGACATGACTGCTGCCGGGGAGTACATTGCCACCCTCATCACCGTCGTCTCACTCTTTCTCATGCAGTGCCACATGGCCGTCACCGTCCAAGAAATCTCCCACTCATTGTCAAACTAAGTAAGGATCTCCTTCAAGCTGACTAAATTCACCAGTCGCCACTGGCGATCTGCCAGATTCGCTGTCGCATCCTCTCCATAGAGTGCTTCTGAGGGGTCCGGTGTTGCCTTTGGAAGATGGGAGGAAAAACGGTGGTCTTGCAGTGGAGAAGAGGGAGAGGCGAGATGGTGGTTTTGCAATGGAGAAGATGGAGAGGAGAGGGGTGGTTTTGCAATGGAGAAGAGAGAGAGGCGAGACAATGGTGTTGGAATGGAGAAGATGGAGAGGAAAAGGGGTGGTTTTGCAATGGATAAGGGGAGAGGAGCATGCCACTGTGATTTAGGATTGGACGAGAGGGTCGGCACGCTATGACTAGATCAAAATCAAAATCAATTTACCCTTCAGTTAGGAAGCGACCCCACATTAACTAGTCTCCCTTGTATTCTGGGTCATATTTTGACCATGATTTTAACAAATAAATATATGTTATAAATTGCAAACATAATTTATTTTGCAAACCAAACAATACAATTTTTTATGATATGCATTCACATTTGCTTGTCAAATATAGTACGTGGTCTGTCGGGGAAACTGATCCACGAACACCTATGGGACCGGTGGACCGAGCCCCTTTCGGTTCGGCGGGGGGCGGAGGTCGCACGAAGAGCAGATCGAGGCGAAGCACACGAGCAGTTTACCCAGCTTCGGAGCTCTCCGGAGAGATAACACTCCTACTGCTGCTTGTCTGATTGTATTGTGTTCTTGCTCGAGAGCGCTGAGTGTTACAGTACACGTGAGCAGCTAACGAGGCCGAGCGTGAGTGTTTTTTGGCTTTGAACTCAGCCGCCCCCCTTTACGTTGAGCATGGGCCTCCTTTTATATGCTCAAGGGGTCACCGACAGGTGGCAACGTAAACAAGGGTAAAAACGTAAAAAGAGAGGTGGTTGGTACAGCTACCTGTACAGTGTATCCTACCTAACCCTGACGGCAGGGGACAAAGGCATTAAATGCCCGTCTGTGTCGCCCAAACAGTGCAAAAAGGGACCGTCAGGGGCGCCACCGCTTGCCACGATGGCAATCTTGTCAGCGTCGCATGCCACCGCGCACCACTGGCTGCACAGCCTCCCGCCACGCGCGCCCGGAAAGGCCCTCAGGGCGACACGTTGGTGGATGTGCTGGAGCATGGGTACAGAGTGGCCGCCTGCCGCGGCAAGCGCCTTGCCACGGCCGTCATCTTGTCGTGTCCGGAAGCTTGTCACTCACCGGGCCTTGCCGGGACGCGTGGTGCGTCGCGGCAAGTTCCTTGAGGTGCCTTGGTTGGTCTTCCCGGCAAGCTCCTCTTGCCGGGGCCTTGTCTTCTTGACTCGAATACTTTGTTCTTGAATGGCTCCAAAGGAACCACGAAGGGCCTTGGCGGTCACCCGGCAAGCCTTGCCGCGGGGTGCTGCGACTGCCCGTGCACAAGTTCGGGATACTAGGGTACCCCTATTCTAGTACACCGACAGGAGCCCCCGGGCCTGGGCCACACATGGTGCCGAGCGCTGTTGGGCCAGGCCCAAAACAGGGCACGGGCACACGCGGCCTGGGCCACACCGTACCCCACTCCGTATCCACCGCGCCGTCCCCCAACGGCACGCGTTGAATGCAGCATCGTGGGAGAGATCGTGGGTGGTTTCTTTATTCGGAAGGGCGAAACGTCCGCCCCCTCCCTCTTTATAAGCAGGGGAAACAGGGGCAGTTCGTCCCCCCTCGCTGGTTGCTACTTCATCTTCACAAATCCCTGCCGCTCCCCCCTTCTTCTCGAAGCCGAGAGAGAGCAGCGCTCCGCCCCCCATTGCCACCAGCATCACCAACGCCGCCGATCTCCCCCACCACCTCCGCCATGGCTCCAAAGGCCGACAAGGGGAAGGGCGTGAAGTCGGCCGAGGCGCAGCGGCTCGCGGCGCTGCGGAAGGAGCGGGCCATCTTCCCCCCTCAGCTTGACGCAAAGGAGCTGAGGGAGTACTACTACCTCTCTTGGTCGACGGAGACGCGAGCGCATCCGCGCACGAGTGTACTCTCGGCCACTACTTCGAGACTGGCTCCGACCGGGTATCCCTTCTTCACACTATTCTTCTACTGCGGGCTCTGCCTGCCCTTTTCTGAATTCTTTTGCGACATTATGAACACCTACGGGTTCCGCCTCCTTGACTTCACCCCCAACGCCATTCTGGCCATGGCAGTTTTCGCACATTTGTGCGAAAACTTTGTCGGAGTCCACCCAAATGTACCCCTCTTCCGCCATTTCTTTATGCCCCGGGTTGAGAGAGGAGAGCCCCTTGCCGGCAGGATTGCTTGGATCTCGAGAGTCGGCAAGAAGGAAGCATATCTGGAGGGTGAGCTTCGCAGCAAGTGGGAGGAGTGGAGAGCAGAGTGGTGCTGGATCGTTGAGGAGAATCCGCAGCCGTTTACTGCCCTGCGACAAGCCCCAATAGCGCACGGCAATGATTGGAGCAATGTGGCCCCGGAAGACGGCAGGCTTAGAATTGCCATCACCCGGATCCTTCGCCTTAGGCTTGCCGGGCTCACCGTAGGCGCTGTCGGCGCAGATTTCCTTCGCCGTTGCATCGCCCCCCTGCAGGAGAGGGGGAGACCTGCCTGGGAGTTCAAGAACTCGGCGGATATCATGAGGCTGCGCCCAGGCCTCAACTTCAACTTCACCGTCCTGGAGCTGGATGCGATGCTCCTAGAGTTGTTCAAACGCGATCCCCAGCACCCCTTCACGCTGTCGAGGAGCGTTGTTCCGCTGTGCAACAATTCTTCGCTCGATCGGATCCGCGCAATGATGCCGTTGTGCGACTCGCATGGAATCGCTCCAACTTGGCAAGAACCTGCGGATGACGTCGTGCGGGCGTTCTTCGATGACTTGGTAGAAGTGTCGGTCCGCGCCGACGAACAGAAGAGCCTCACCCGTGACACTACCGACGCGGAGCTGCAGCGCATCGCCACTAGGACGGAAGAGGCTGCGGCAGCAGCTACCACGGGTGCGTTCGGGTTCACCGTGGAGGAGGCATAGGCGGCAGAGGCGGCAAGCCTTGCCGAGCGCGAGGAGTTTGTCGGCGAGGAAGAGCTTGCCGGTCCTGAAGACGAGCCGAGCGAGCCCGGCGAGGGAGATCTTGTCGGGCCTGAATCTTCAGATACCGTGCTGCAAGTGGAGCCCCCAGCTACACCAAGAAGGCGTCTCCGCAGGGCCGGGGACGTAGCGGGGCGACAAACCAGCCAACAGCCGCCGAGCCGTGCGACACGCTCTACCGCGACAAGTACTGTTGCTGCGGGAGCGCCTCCCGCTGCTGCGGCAACTGGAGCGGGATCTTCCCGGTCCACCGCTATCGCCCCTGCCAAGCGGGCAAGGGAACCTACTCCTCCGCCTCGCCGCACCGGAGAGGAGCCGGACTTCGACCTCTCCGCGCTCAGCTCCGACGAGGAAGAGGAAGAGTAAGTTTCTTTGGTGCTCTCGTAGTTCTTCAATTCCTGCTATTTTTGTCTTGTATCTGACTTGCTTCAATCTGAACCTATTCGTTTTTAGGACGCTGGCCCAGAGAGCGGCGAAGAGAGCCAAGGCCCCGGTGATTGTCATTGAGGATGATCCCACCGTGTCTGCAGGGGGTGTGTCTGAGACCACCTTGACGGACCCGGCAACTACTCCCCAAAGCAGCCCCCAGCGCAGCCCCCAGCGTAAGTTCATAACTTACTTCCTGTTGTCAGGCGCTCATGAGTGCTTTTTTCTTTGCTGATATCTTGACTGTTGGATTTGTGTAGGAGCAGAGCAGCCTCACCAGGAGGGCCTGGAGGCCGCTCCCGAAGCGCCATCTGGTTCAACTATGCCGCCAAGGGAGGATCCCCCGGCAAGGGAGCGTTCTCCGGCAAGGGAGAATTCTCCGGCAAGGGGCAGTTCTCCGGCAAGGGACAACACCAGCGACCCTGCGGTGGTTGAGACCGCAACTGCAGATCTTGGTACAGGTAATCCACTTGTCTAAAAACTTCCCTTGGGTTCTTCTTCTTATGATTTTCTCTTTGAGTGTTTGCTTGACTCTCCTCCTTCTTCCGTGCGTCAGATCCACCTGCCGCGGAGCCAATGGAAACCAAGGCCGCCGGCGAGGAGAACGTGCGCAGCAACGCCGACGACGCTGCTGCCACCGAAGGAGAAGCCGGCGCTGACGAGCCCGCCGGAGAAGAGGCCGCCAAGGCTGCCACCGCAGAAGCTGGCGAGGGATCTGGCGATCGCACTGATGGCCTCGAGGCCGCAGGAGCGACAGGCGCTACACCGACCGCCGATCCCTCCGCCGCTGCTGCAGCGCCGGGCTCCGAAGAGTCCCAGCCCGGCGCCTACTTGAAGGCCGGCGATGGCATCTTCATCAAGCTTCCCTGGGCATCAAGCTCCAGGGCACCGGTCGAAGGAGAAACTTTGGATGGAGAAGTGCTCGCCTCTGCTGGGCTGACGCTAGTCGACGCGCCAAGCAGCAGAGACAAGCCTGAGGAGGAGCGGTTGCTGCGGAAGTTGATGTTGCTCTACCGCGCCCGACAAGCCAAGCTGGCTTCCCGGGAAGCACTTGTGGCGAGGGCGGGAGTTGACATCAAGAAACGCACGGAGGAGCTCCGGGATCTCAGGCAGGAGGCTCTCCGGAGCTTGGCAGAGGAGCGGGAGCAAGTCGCCGAGGAGAGGAAAGCCTTCCTCCTCGCGAAGGCTGAGGTTGAAGAGCAGCAGCGGCTTGCCGCCGAGAAGCTGTTTGCGCGGGAAGGAGAGTTGGCGCAGCGCAAGGTCAATCTTGATAGCCACGAGGAGGAGCTCGCCGCGCGCGAGCAAGCAATTGGCGGGGCTCTCAAGGAAGCAAAGGATGCTGCCGCATCTGCAGAGGCCGCCAAGAAGGAGCTAGAGATGAGGGTGACATAGCTGGAGGCCAATCTCAAGACGAGCGGCGAGGAGCTTGCCACGCTCAGGCACGAGCGCGAGAAGGATGCTGCCGCTCATGGTGAGTTGCAGGGTCTTCTCACTGAGAGGGGCAAGGAGCTCAGCGCCGCCAAGGACTCCAACGCGGATCTCGAGCTGAAGCTAGCCACGCTGATTCAGACTCTGGAAGGCGCCAGGGAGCGGGAGGTGACCTTGGCGGAGAAGATCAAGGCCGACGAGGAGCTGCTGTCAAGCATTGCCGTCACCCAGAACGCATTCAGGGAGACTGTGGAGCACTGGACCGAGGGTCTGGTGAACATCGCCGCAGTCATCGACGGGGAGCTGGCGCAGCTGGGGATGGAAGACCTCGGGTATTCTTCCGATGAGCGCCTCCAGCCCAGCGCCAAGCTCAGCTTATTCTTCAAAGGCGTGGCGACGGCCCTCCAGCGACTCCGGGAGAAGATCCCAAAGCAGCGGGCCGACGAGTCACGCAAGATCTGTGCCGGAGCTCTTCAGAAGGTGCTGATGAAGGTGGCCTTCCGCAACCCAGGCCTCAACTTGACCAACGTCCTCAAGTCCCTGCCGCCGGATGCTGATTTGGAAGCGCTCAAGGCCCTTGTCGCACCCATTGTGGACAAGGTGAGCGGGATCAAGAGGGTTGAGGGCGATCGCGTAGATTAGGCCGCCCGTTTTTTCTTTTTCTTGTCGCTGCTAGTCATGTTATAAAAACAATCTATTAGAGCTGCGACAAGCTATCTTGTAATATAACTCTATTTTGGGTAATGATCGCTATGTTATTTCCTTTACTTGAATCCTTCCTTTGTATGTTTTTACCCTACGCTTTTAGGGAACTTGCCGGCGCAGGCACCCGAGCCGCGAGCGGTGAGTGCGGGACGTCAGCAGCCTGCTGGCGGTGCCGCTTCCGGCAAGAAACCTTGTCGCGACTAGTTGCAGCACACTTAAGTTGTTGAGCAGACTCGAAACAAAGTAAGGGCGCAACTAGCTACGAGTTGGTTCCTCCGCGCATAGGTTTTCCATACAAAGCACGGTCGTTCGAGGAAGATAACTTAAAAATTAAAACTAATTGCTCAAGCTTTGGCAACTTAGCTTTTCTGTCGTTTGCTTCCCGGCAAGGCGAAACTTCCTTAAACGACGCCTGGTCCATACCATTATCTTCTCCTGCCCCCCCCCCCCCGGTGAACTTGTGCGCGAGGGAACCTTCCTTTCCTTTATTGAGAAAAAGAAAGAAGGGAAAATAATGATATGGAGCCTTATGGCTCGTTATTGCTTACCGGGGGCAGGTGCTGCACAAAGTGTCAGATAACGTATGCAAGAAAGAATATAATGCATGAAATTTGACAAGATGTGTGGAGCACACGAGCTTTACTTATACACGGGATCTGCGCCCGGCTTTGTACAAAGGATTACATGCAACATCGGCAAGACTTGTACAAAAGGTGGTTGCCGGAATAGGTTCCGGCAACCGCGCCCTACGGGTAAAACTTACGAAGATGCTCAATGTTCCAGGAGTTGCTCACCGGAATGCCATCTTCGGTCTCAAGGCGGACAGCGCCAGGCCTAGTGACTCGTTTCACCCGGTAAGGGCCTTCCCACTTTGGCGTCAACTTGTTGGAATTCTTGGCGGACTGAACGCGCCGAAGAACAAGGTCGCCTTCCTCGAAGCTTCTGGCATTAACTTTGTGGCTATGGTAGCGGCGCAAAGCTTGCTGGTATCGAGCAGCTCGTACAGCAGCCTGAAGACGGTCCTCCTCAAGGAGCAGTGCGTCATCTTGTCGTAGCTGCTCTTGCTCAAGCTCATCATAAGCGAGCACTCGAGGTGACCCGTATACGAGTTCCGTGGGGAGAACTACCTCTGCTCCATATACTAGAGCGAAAGGTGTCTGGCCAGTGGCTCGATTTGGCGTCGTTCTGATCGACCAAAGAACCACAGGCAGCTCCTCGATCTAGTTCCTTCTGCACTTGCACAGCCTATCGAAAGTTCTGGTCTTGAGCCCGCACAGCACTTCAGTGTTTGCCCTTTCTGCTTGACCATTGCTTCTCGGATGAGCAATAGAAGCAAAGCAGACCTTGGCGCCAAGATCTTGGACGTACTGCATGAAGGTGCGGCTCGTGAATTGCGTGCCGTTGTCGGTGATGATCCTATTAGGGATCCCGAAACGGCAAACAATTGACCTAAAGAACTTGACTGCTGACTGTGCTGTCACCTTTCTCACTGGTTCCACTTCCGGCCACTTTGTGAACTTGTCGATTGCAACGTACAAGTACTCAAAGCCCCCGATAGCTCGGGGAAAGGGGCCGAGGATGTCGAGCCCCTAGACCGAAAATGGCCAGGATAAAGGGATCGTCTGGAGAGCTTGAGCTGGCTGGTGTATCTGCTTGGAATGGAACTGGCACGCTTCGCACTTGGTTACTTGTGCAGTTGCATCCTGGAGGGCTGTCGGCCAAAAGAAACCTTGCTGGAACGCTTTGCCGGCAAGTGCTCTTGCGCCAGTGTGGTGACCACATATGCCTCCATGTATCTCTGCCAACAGCTCTTGTCCGTCTTCCCGGCGAATACACTTCAATTTCACACCGTTGAGTCTTCTTCTGTACAGTGTGTTGTCGACAAACTGGTACTTGACTGCCGGGCTACTCTTTCCGCTTCTTCTTGCCCTTCGGGAAGTTCTCCTGTCTGAAGGAAGTGGACAATCTGCTGTGCCCATGCTGGAGCTTGTGGCTCGACAACAAGGACTAAAGGCACATCTGCTGCTGCGGGAACATCTGCTTCTACGGCAAGAACCTGAGGCTCAGCCGGAGCTTGATGTTCCCCGGCCAGCTTGCCGGAGCAAAACTTGTCGGGAGCGTCTGCTTCAACGGAACAAACCGTAAGGCTTGCCGGAGCAGACTGCTCCTCAGCACTCTTGGCGTTGATCTTGGCGACCTTCTTGGCGGCGGCTTCGGGGAGCTCTACCGAAAAATAATCACCGGAAATCAACTTCCTCTTCTTGTTCTGTCCAGTTGATGGCGTTACAGACGGCTGAGTTAGCTTGAGCACAAAAATCCCTGGTTCCACAGGTAACTTAAGTGCGGCGCACTTTGACAGACCATCGGCAATGTCGTTCTGAGCTCTCGGAACATGTTCCATTTGCAGGCCGTCAAAGTGCTCTCCTAGCTTTCTCACTTCATCAACGTAGGCTTCCATCAACGGGCTCTGATAATTCTTGTTTACTTGGCGGACGACAAGCTGTGAGTCACCCCTGACAATGAGCTTCTTGATCCCAAGGTCTGCTGCGATCCTGAGACCGGCAAGCAAGCCTTCATACTCTGCAGTATTGTTCGTTGCTTGCTCCTTGGGAAAGTGCATCTGGACTACGTACTTGAGGTGCTCTCCGGTGGGTGCGACAAGCAGCACACCTGCACCGGCGCCTTGCAGCGAGAAGGCACCGTCAAAGTACATCAACCACTCTTTGCTCGCCTCCTTAACGGGGATGCTCGTTTCTGGAATTTCTTCATCTTGTGTTGGTGTCCATTCTGCTATGAACTCCGCCAATGCTCTGCTTTGGATAGTTGAAGTGCTCTCAAACTTTAGACCAAAGCTTGACAGTTCCAGTGCCCACTCGACAATCCTGCCTGTTGCTTCTGGATTTTGCAGTATCCTCTTCAGCGGAAAATGAGTGACCACTGTGATCTCATGTGCTTGGAAGTAATGGCGCAGCTTTCTCCAGGCCATGAGAAGGCCGAAAAGCAACTTCTACACACCAGAGTATCTTGACCTAGCTCCCTGTAGAAGGGAATTGACGAAGTAAACTGGGCGCTGCACCATCCTTTTCTGCATCTTCTCACACTCCTGCGCAGATCCATTCTTGTCGGGACCAGAGCTTGCCGGCGAAGCCCCCTGCTTATTGCTGGATGCATCTGCCGTGGTTGCTGGCTCATCATCTGCCTCCCTCTCCGCCACTAACGCAGCACTAACCACTTGATTGGTTGCCGCTATATATATCAGCAACTTCTCTTGTGGCTTAGGTGCGACAAGTGTTGAAGTGGAGGACAGGTATCTCTTCAAGTCCTGCAACGTAGCCTCCGCCTCTGGAGTCCATTTCATTGGACCTACCTTTTTCAATATTTTGAAAAATGGCAGGGCGCGCTCAGCAGATCTAGAGATAAACCTGCTGAGAGCAGCCACACAACCGGCAAGCCTTCGAACATCCTTGACGCGCTTTGGTGCTTCAATCTGCTCAATGGCCTTGATCTTGTTGGGGTTGGCTTCAATTCCCCTCTGAGACACGAAGAACCCGAGAAGCTTGCCGGAGGGGACTCCAAACACACACTTCTCAGGGTTCATCTTGAGGTTGATCTTGCGCAGATTTGCAAATGTCTCGTCTAAATTTTGAATCAGGGTCGCCCTATCCTTGCTCTTGACCACTATGTCATCCATGTAGGCTTCCACATTTCTGTGCATTTGCGGCTCAAAAGCATGGTGGACTACCCTTGCGAATGTTGAACCGGCATTCTTCAAACCGAAAGGCATCCATACAAAACAGTACGTGCCACACGGGGTGATGAATGCGATCTTCTCCTCATCCTCTTCTGCCATGAAGATCTGATGGTATCCTGAGTATGCATCAAGAAATGAAAGCAAATCACATCCGGCCGTGGAGTCAACAATCTGATCGATGCACGGAAAGGAAAATGGGTCTTTGGGACAAGCTTTATTGACATCAGTGAAGTTGATACAGAGCCTCCATTTTCCGTTAGCCTTGCACACGACTACAGGATTGGCCAACCACGTAGGATGGAGCACTCCTCTGACAAGGCCTGCTGCTTCCAATTTCTTGATTTCTTCTGCGATGAATCCTTGGCGCTCCACTGCCTGCTTCCTGACTTTCTGCTTGACGGGCCGCGCATGAGGACAGACGGCCAGGTGGTGCTCGATTACTTCCCTGGGAACACCGGGGATGTCAGACGGTTGCCATGCAAACACGTCGACATTCGCCCGCAGGAAAGCAACGAGCGCGCTTTCCTATTTAGGGTCGAGAGTGGCACTAATGGTGAAGGTACCACCAGTGCCGTGCTCCTTGGCGGACACCTTCTTGGTCTCTGGTGGAGCTGCCATTGCCTTCTTACACTTGCCGGCGGAGCTCGATGGTGCGTCCTCGACGGGGGAGCGTGTCGCACGGCTCGGCGGCTGTTGGCTCGTCTGCCGCCCCGCTGCGTCCCCGGCCTTGCGGAGACGCCATAAGATGTCGGGGAAACTGATCCACGAACACCTATGGGACCGGCGGACCGAGCCCCTTTCAGTTCGGCGGGGGGCGGAGGTCGCACGAAGAGCGGATCGAGGCGAAGCACACGACCAGTTTACCCAGCTTCGGAGCTCTCCGAAGAGATAACACTCCTACTGCTGCTTGTCTGATTGTATTGTGTTCTTGCTCGAGAGCGCTGAGTGTTACAGTACACGTGAGTAGCTAACGAGGCCGAGCGTGAGTGTTTTCTGGCTTTGAACTCAGCCGACCCCCTTTACGTTGCGCATGTGCCTCCTTTTATATGCTCAAGGGGTCACCGACAGGTGGCAACGTAAACAAGGGTAAAAACGTAAAAAGAGAGGTGGTTGGTACAGCTACCTGTACAGTGTATCCTACCTAACCCTGACGGCAGGGGAAAAAGGCATTAAATGCCCATCTGTGTCGCCCAAACAGTGCAAAAAGGGACCGTCAGGGGCGCCACCGCTTGCCACGATGGCAATCTTGTCAGCGTCGCATGCCACCGCGCACCGCTGGCTGCACAGCCTCCCGCCACGCGCGCCCGGAAAGGCCCTCAGGACGACACGTTGGTGGATGTGTTGGAGCATGGGTACAGAGTGGCCACCTGCCGTGGCAAGCGCCTTGCCTCGGCCGTCGTCTTGTCGCCTCCGGAAGCTTGTCGCTCACCGGGCCTTGCCGGGACGCGTGGTGCGTCGCGGCAAGTTCCTTGAGTTGCCTTGGTTGGTCTTCCCGGCAAGCTCCTCTTGCCGGGGCCTTGTCTTCTTGACTCGAATACTTTGTTCTTGAATGGCTCCAAAGGAACCATGGAGGGCCTTGGCGGTGTCACATCCCTAGTTCTGGTATGCACTGAGCTAGCTAGTCATGTGTTGCATCATGTTTAAATTCAAATGAAACTTGAATTGAGGAATTTTCAAAAGCCTCAGAAAACCTCTAAAAATAACCAACATTTAATTCTTCTCAAATGAATCCAAGAAAATGTTCCTGTTATTCTATAGAAATATTGGTAAGAGGTAAAATTCAAACCAATATTTTTGGAGTCACAGAAATATTTGTTTTGGCCATTTGAATTAATTCAATAACTATTTGCATTGGATTTATATTTTATATATAATTAATATATGTCCAATAATTCTGGAACATTTTATGTGGTTTGGTATATTTTAGTTCTAGCCACATAATTATTTTCAGGATTTTATAAAATGGTTTAGTATTTTTACTAAACCAAAACAAAACAGAACAAAATAGAAAACAGAAATATAAAACAGAAAGCAGAGAGAGAGAAGGAATCTCACCTGGGCTTACCTGGCGGCCCAAGTGGCCGGCCCAGCCCACCACCACAGCCTCCCTGTCGTCTTCCTCCCTGGACAGAAGGACGAGCGCGTGCCCGCCGCGCGCTGGCCACGCGCCTCGCCAGCTCCTGCTTACCGCTCTCCCCCGACGCTCGGGACGCCCTGGACGTCGACACGCGGCCTCCCCGACCGCCCCTCACTCTCTCCCGAGCTCTCCCCCTCCTCTGTTTCTCTCTCCCTCTCGTGCCGAGCGCAGCCGTCGCCACCGACGCTGTTCGCCGCGGCCACCGGCCACCCCTCGCCTCGCCGATGCCTCCAGAAGAACCGCCGCGCCTTCTTCTTCGTCTCCACCAACCCATGTGACGCCGGAAGCCTCGGAGCGCCGTCCCCGACGTCTTCTTCCTCCTCGGGCCACCGAGATCGCCGGCGACCTCCCGTCGTCACCAGCCCCTCCCCGAGCCCGCCGTTCGCCTCGTCGCCACCGCAGTGAGCTCCTGCCCCTGTTCCCCTTCTCCGCTCCCTCTCTCGCACGCCGTAGCTGCTGCACCGAGCTCACCCGCACCCGCCGCCGCTTGTGCTCACCGCCGGCGTGACTCCGGCCACGCAACGGCTCAGTCGACCCGTCCATCTTGTTCACCGCATCACGTAGGCCACCATTAGTGCCTCAGCTCGCTTGCTCGCACACCGCAACGCTGCCCGCACCCACGCCCGAACTCCGGCGGCCGCAACCGAGCTCGCCGCCGTCGATGCAGGTCGCCCCCGGCATAACTGACTGCACCACTCGACGCGCTGGATCACCAGCTGCCCGTAGGTGGTCTCCTCCCTCCGTTTGGACGCCGGAGCGCGAAACCCGCAGCTCCTCCGCCGTGTTTGACCCCGCCGGCGGCTAAACGCCGGTGGGTTTGACCCACTTTGACCACGGCGGGACCCCCCCTGTGTCCATGACATGTGGGGCCGACCTGTCAATTAGGCTAGGATTAGTGTTAACTAAATATTAGTTAGTTTAATAGACACTGACAATGGGCCCCAGGCCACTAACTAAATTAGATTAGTTAGGTTAGTCACTGACGGATGGGACCCACAGGTCAGGTTTGACCCGAGCCGGCCCCTGTTGACTTGCTGACGTCATGCCAACGTCATGCTGTGTTTTCTGGATTTAATTTAATTCTGAAATTCCAGAAAATGCCTATGACTTCTAAAAATCATAGAAAATTAACCGTAACTCCAAATGAAATAAATTATATATGAAAAATTATCAGAAAAATTCAAGGAATCCATCTGTACCATTTTCATGCATGTTAGAACAACTTATAGCTGCTGTTTAGCACAAATCATATAAAGGGCATTTAAATATCCACATATGGAGTTTGAATTTGAATCTTGGATTCAAACCAACTTCATTTAATCTGTTGCTAGTTGCATTAGCCCAAAACACATTCATATTGCCATGTCATGATCATGCATCATATTCTGCATTGCATTGATTGTGTTCCCTTCTGTGTTGCCGGTATTTGTCCCCTCTCGATAGACGTGATACCGATGATGTGATCGTTGACACTAATGAAGACGCAATGTTATCTTCAGAAGTGCCAGGCAAGCAAACCCCCCCCCCCCCTTGTTCATTCCGATACAATCCTACTCTCTCGCTCCTGCTCTCTTTTACTGCATTAGGACAACAACGATTCAACTGTTACTTGCTGCGGTAGCTGAACCCCTTTATCCTCTGCATGACCTGTCATTCCACAGTAATTAGATGAAACCCACTAGCATGAGTAGGAGTTGTTTGAGCCCTGTTGTGCCTACTCATTCATGTTTGTTTGTCATGCCTGCTACTGCTTAGAGTTGAGTCAGGTCTGATTCATCGGGGATGAATCAGAGGCGTGTGAACATGTCCTACTGTGTGTGAGCTAAGTGTATGAATACGATTTGGTAAAGGTAGCGGTGAGAGGCCATGTAGGAGTACATGGTGGGTTGTCTCATTGCAGCCGTCCTCAGGAACTGAGTTCTGTGTTTGTGATCCATGATTCAGCTACTACCACGCATTGGGCCCGAAACCAATGGACCCTCTCGGCTTCTTGATCACCCTTGTCCTCTGTCCAGGAGTTGCAAGTAGTTTCTGGTGTTTGTAGTATGCTGGAGGCCGTGCGCAGCGCTGACCGTAGGGGTGGGCTGTGATGCGGTAGGCACGTGGCCGGGTAAACCGGGCGCCCGTTTGGTGTCACGGAACCCTGTTCACATCGTTTGGGGCTGTGAGCGAAACTCCGGCCGGATCTCCTCATGGATGGAACCCGAATAGGCGATAAACCTGGACTAGAGACTTGAGTGTTTAGGTAGGTCGTGGCCGACACCCACGTTGGGCTTCCGCTTGAAGGTTGCCGAGTACATGTCGTGTAAACGGCGGTAAGTGGTGAGAGCGTGTGTGAAGAAGTACACCCCTGCAGGGTTATCATCATCTATTCGAATAGCCGTGTCCGCGGAAAAGGACTTCTGGGTTGCTTATATCAGTTCATAGACAAGTGAAAGTGGATACTCTAAAATACGCAAGATAAGCGTGAGTGCTATGGATGGCGTTCTCGTAGGGAGACGGGAGCGGATCCATAGTGGTGTATTGATATGGTGAATATGTGGACTCGTGTGCGCCACCTCAAAAGAGTTACTTGCAGTCGTAGTTCAGGATAGCCACCGAGTCAAAGCTGGCTTGCTGCAGTTAAACCCCACCATCCCCTTTGTTGATAATGATGCATATGTAGTTAGTTCTGATGTAAGTCTTGCTGGGTACATTTGTACTCACGTTTGCATATTTTATGTTTTTGCAGAGAGACTTCAGTCTCACTAGTAGTTCCGCTTGGACTTCGACGTTTAGCTTGATACCTCAGCTACGATCTTGTGCCCTCGGCAGGATCTGATCGATAGTCAGGCTTCTCAGCCTTTTTCATTTATAGATGTCTGTACTCAGACATGATAGCTTCCGCTTGTGCTTTGACTTGTATGCTCTGATTGTTGGGTCATGAGACCCATGTTTGTAATGTCTCGCTCCTCGGAGCCTATTGAATAAACTACTTGAGTCGTAGAGTCATGTTGTGATGCCATGTTGTATCTGCACATATCGAGCATATTGTGTGTATGCTATTGAAATGCTTGGTATGTGTGGGATCTGACCATCTAGTTGTTTATCTTTAGTAGCCTCTCTTACCGGGAAATGTCTCCTAGTGTTTCCACCGAGCCATGGTAGCTTGCTACTGCTCCGGAACACTTAGGCTGGCCGGCATGTGTCCTTCTTCGTTCCTGTGTCTGTCCCTTCGGGGAAATGTCACGCGATGAATACCGGAGTCCTGTTAGCCCGCTACAGCCCGGTTCACCGGAGTCCTGCTAGCCCAGTGCTACAGCCTGGATTCACTCGCTGATGACCGACACGTTCGATGCTGGGTCATGGATGCCTGTCCCTGTAAGTTTGTGCCACTTTGGGTTTACGACTAGCCATGTCAGCCCGGGCTCCTTATCATATGGATGCTAGCGACACTGTCATATACGTGTGCCAAAAGGCGCAAACGGTCCCGGGTAAAGGTAAGGCGACACCCGTGGGAATACCGTGCGTGAGGCCGCAAAGTGATATGAAGTGTTACATGCTAGATCTATGTGGCATTGAGTCGGGGTCCTGACAGCGTTGGTATCAGAGCTTGACTGCCTGTAGGATTACCAAGCCAAACTGGTCGAAGTTGAGTCTAGAAATTCTTTAGTTATATAAGGGAATTGATTGTGGGATGGAACGTAAGGCTCTTTTACTCCTTATACCTCATGGCCTTCTGATCTGAGTCATCATCTTCTCTTCTACGGGGATTAAGAACTAGGCTATCTCTTCTTTCTATCAGGATCACGTGTTACTAATCCATAGACTTATAGATTGTTGGATTTAAGTCTCAGCTCAGTTCCTACTATTTCTGTATGTTAACTGTTGATCTCCAAACCTTGATATTGTGCTTCTGAGTGGTTATGCCACCATTTTTGTGAATGTCTCAAATCTTTTCTGAGCATTTACAGCCGTTATGCTGTCCGAGTCATCCCAGGTTTCTAAATAGTCTGATGCGTTTGCAAAATCCTTTCCCTCTGGTTTCGATGTTCCTTTATGCCAGCTCAATCGCACTAATTGTTGAGTTGAGGTACTCTACTGCCTCGACCTTTATGTTGGAGTTATTATTATGACCCTAGGTGTCTCAGGGGATCATCTAGTGGTCTAGCCATGATTTGTGTCCTAGTGTGATGATTCTGGCCTTTATTCTCGAAAGCATTCCGTGATGCTACTTAGTAATAGGTATTCTGTTCCTGGGTTCTTGAACCCGAGATTCACTCTACCTACTTCATGTTGATAGTAATTGCTAGTGCCTTTAGGATATTAGTAACCTTTGCGATAGTCCTTGAAGTCTGTGGTATCTTCTTCTTCCAAATACCATGAACTACTTATGGCAGAAGTTCCTCGTTGAACTGAAATATCACAACGGGATTATTCTTGATGAGTTCTCCATTATATATTGTGGCTCTGCCAGTTCTACCTTTCTGCATGGGTTATCCGGAAGAAATATGTTGAACTTCGTTCGACATGCTAATCCATGCACCCACAACTCAGAAAATCATATGTTCTTTTGAGTTGTCCCATCTTAGTTGTTTCCGACCCTCGCCTATCAATTGATAGTCAACAGTATGCGTGCGTTCATTTATCGATGCCTATTACTTTTGCGGTCCGTCAAGCCATTCTGTCCTGAATGACTTGGAGAAACAAACTCCAGTACCTCATCCATATCTAGGATTGGGTCAAAGTAGTTGTATTCCGCAGATCAAATGCCAATCCAGCTTTTGGTTCTGTTCTACCTTGGAGTATTACCCCCCTTATGTCAGAATTGTCATGAGAACTGCACCAACTCTCATGAATTTTGACGTAGTGATACTTCTCACCATCATTAGTCATTCCTCGGCCCTCGTGTTGATGCAACCGGAATACCGACAAATGAATTGCGATGTGTGAAATCAATACTCCCAGCAACCTCGTTGCTTGGTAGTTAAAGGGTAACAATTTCATTCTTAGCGTGTTGGTTTTTGAATCATCCTTCTAAGACTGATCGTGCTACCTAGTCCTTATTTCGGTGCACCCTTCGATTGATGAGTTAGGATCTTGTCAAGTCCTCACTCATTTGATCATATCGTCTTGCCCTCAAAAGCGAGATTGTTCTCGAGCTTAGTAACATACCGGTGGTTCGTGATTTTCTGGATGTCTTCTCGGAAGTATTACCAGGTTGTCGCCTGACTGTTATGTTGAGCTCGTGATCAAGTTGGTTTCTTGTGAACCACCCTCTCTCCAAGATCGGTGTTAGATATCCCTGAGCTAGTTGGTTAAGCTAGACAACAACTTGGAGAGTTGGAAGATAAAAGCTTGCCTGACTTAGTTCGTTCCAAAGGGATATTCTTGTGTAGGGTGTGCTGAAGAAAGATGATATCTTCATCGATTGGTCCTTGTGATCAGTTGCTGGACCTATTGTCTTATCAATCCTTTGATTTGAGTGTGGGCTATCGTCAAATCAAATTAGTACCAACGATGCTCGTAATGTTGTCTTATTCGTGGTTGATCCCTCGAGCATACACCATTACATCTTTGATCTGACCAATGCTATCACCGTGTTCACTTAACTATGGAATTCCTTTTAAAAGGAAACCTAGATGAATTGTTGTTGAGCCCATTGGCAACATCCTTATCTCCTCCATGATGTTGTTGAACATTAAGCTAGTGTTGGAAACTTTTGAAGGCATTTTCTTCATGCTAGCTCATGAAGTAATTGTTTGATGAAAGGAGTGACTTCCTCTTATACACGTGCATTTGGTGAAAGTTGCCGCCGTGAATTTGAGAAAGTTAGTTTTGTTTCCTTTGGAATCATCCCAAATCAGTCATGCACACGTGCGAAAGTATTCTGTGGTTCGGAGACTTGCAACCTCCATTCTATATGTGTTCCGTAGCACCCCAAGCCACTGACTGATTTGTTCGAGAAAAGGAGTTAAGTGTTAATCCATGGTAATGCACAAGACTTCGATACCCTCATTGATGGTTCCCCCTCCTGAACTCAGTAGTGTTTTATTGTAAGACTCCCATGAGGGCATGCTTGTCTGGGACAACGTGTTCACATGTTTGTAGCAGAACTAGCTCATGTTTTGGAGCTTGCTATCGTAGTTCATTCCCCGAGAATCTCGCAACGTCATCTCGTCGATTTGTGTTGCAAACTTCCGTTTTCTTCCTAGACTCGATGAGTCTGGAATATCCTGACACCAACCAGATCTGAATCTCAGGCAGATATGATGGTTTGGAACATTTCCCAAGAACTATAATATCGGTCCCTCGAAAACCGGTAAAGTGGATGTCGTGGCCAACACACCCAGCCGGAAGACCTGTAATTATAATATCTTGATTGAGGAAGTTGGCCACCTCCCCATAGGGATTTCGTAGGATTTACTCCCTAGTTGCCCCTATGGATTTTGAGATCCCGAAGTCCGACCTTTTACTTGATGTTCTAGATATCAAACCATATCTAAGAATGGGTTACGCTAGCACATCAAGGAGAACATTAGAAGCGGAGTGCTAAATGTATCTCGGTCGATCATCCAGATTCTGTTCCTTGGCCTCGCTAAGGTGAAATCTGAGAAGGTGTTATCTTCCTTTGCATCTGCATCATCCATCACCATTCATCATGGTAGTAAGTTGTGTTGCCAGAATCCTTGACACGGATATTGGTAAAACCTTGATGATTATGGAAATGCTCAAGTTCTTGAGAGCACGCACAAGCGTTAGGTGTTACCATCGGCACTAGCTAGGTTTGCTCTCAACTTCCTCGGTTATGCTATAACTTCTCAACAGTGAATTCACTCTTTATTGTTGGGTTCTTCCTTAGTTACCAGAATCATTCCCATCATTTGCATTTTGTTCCCAGCTTGCACCGCCAATGTGCCATTCTACCATGGGTCTCTTCCATTTCCGGTGGTAAGCAAATTCATCCATTGCGTTGTCTTCAACAAGGTAATCCACATCATCCAAGTCCGAGTATGCCATTCTACCGACCCCCTCCAAATGATCGCTCGAGAATTGCCTTAGGCTGGTTTAAAGAGTTTCAATGATCTCTGAATCAAAGGTAATTCTTTTTGCCACTTAAGATAATAATCTACGAATCACCCTTCTCCAGGATGTTTCGTCGTGGTATCATGGCAATTCAACTCCTCGCTACGTTGACAACCGATCGCCACATTCTTAAGTCTGGAATTGTTGTCTACCTAGTGAACCTCGTCACCTGCTCCACTCCATCCCTCTAGAGGTATGCTTCGTCTCTCAGCTCGAGAGATGGTTCTATGTCTCATTCCGTGAGTTAGTCCTGAGTTGTTCGATCTTCGAGGAGATCGACCCTTCTAGAGTCTCCTCCTTCCCTCCGTGTCATGTTGACAGGATTTCTCAGAGCAAGACGTCAAGATCGATTTGAAGCAATGAATCAGCATCCTCGAGAAGGACAATTGGATCGTGAAGTTTGAGCTAGCTTAGTGTCCCCTTGTCCTCTTACCTCACGTCTTGAATCTCGGGACGAGATTCTTGTTTAGTGGGGGTGAGTTGTCACATCCCTAGTTCTGGTATGCACTGAGCTAGCTAGTCATGTGTTGCATCATGTTTAAATTCAAATGAAACTTGAATTGAGGAATTTTCAAAAGCCTCAGAAAACCTCTAAAAATAACCAACATTTAATTCTTCTCAAATGAATCCAAGAAAATGTTCCTGTTATTCTATAGAAATATTGGTAAGAGGTAAAATTCAAACCAATATTTTTGGAGTCACAGAAATATTTGTTTTGGCCATTTGAATTAATTCAATAACTATTTGCATTGGATTTATATTTTATATATAATTAATATATGTCCAATAATTCTGGAACATTTTATGTGGTTTGGTATATTTTAGTTCTAGCCACATAATTATTTTCAGGATTTTATAAAATGGTTTAGTATTTTTACTAAACCAAAACAAAACAGAACAAAATAGAAAACAGAAATATAAAACAGAAAGCAGAGAGAGAGAAGGAATCTCACCTGGGCTTACCTGGCGGCCCAAGTGGCCGGCCCAGCCCACCACCACAGCCTCCCTGTCGTCTTCCTCCCTGGACAGAAGGACGAGCGCGTGCCCGCCGCGCGCTGGCCACGCGCCTCGCCAGCTCCTGCTTACCGCTCTCCCCCGACGCTCTGGACGCCCTGGACGTCGACACGCGGCCTCCCCGACCGCCCCTCACTCTCTCCCGAGCTCTCCCCCTCCTCTGTTTCTCTCTCCCTCTCGTGCCGAGCGCAGCCGTCGCCACCGACGCTGTTCGCCGCGGCCACCGGCCACCCCTCGCCTCGCCGATGCCTCCAGAAGAACCGCCGCGCCTTCTTCTTCGTCTCCACCAACCCATGTGACGCCGGAAGCCTCGGAGCGCCGTCCCCGACGTCTTCTTCCTCCTCGGGCCACCGAGATCGCCGGCGACCTCCCGTCGTCACCAGCCCCTCCCCGAGCCCGCCGTTCGCCTCGTCGCCACCGCAGTGAGCTCCTGCCCCTGTTCCCCTTCTCCGCTCCCTCTCTCGCACGCCGTAGCTGCTGCACCGAGCTCACCCGCACCCGCCGCCGCCTGTGCTCACCGCCGGCGTGACTCCGGCCACGCAACGGCTCAGTCGACCCGTCCATCTTGTTCACCGCATCACGTAGGCCACCATTAGTGCCTCAGCTCGCTTGCTCGCACACCGCAACGCTGCCCGCACCCACGCCCGAACTCCGGCGGCCGCAACCGAGCTCGCTGCCGTCGATGCAGGTCGCCCCCGGCATAACTGACTGCACCACTCGACGCGCTGGATCACCAGTTGCCCGTAGGTGGTCTCCTCCGTCCGTTTGGACGCCGGAGCGCGAAACCCGCAGCTCCTCCGCCGCGTTTGACCCCGCCGGCGGCTAAACGCCGGTGGGTTTGACCCACTTTGACCACGGCGGGACCCCCCCTGTGTCCATGACATGTGGGGCCGGCCTGTCAATTAGGCTAGGATTAGTGTTAACTAAATATTAGTTAGTTTAATAGACACTGACAATGGGCCCCAGGCCACTAACTAAATTAGATTAGTTAGGTTAGTCACTGACGGATGGGACCCACAGGTCAGGTTTGACCCGAGCCGGCCCCTGTTGACTTGCTGACGTCATGCCAACGTCATGCTGACGCAGTAATGTTTTCTGGATTTAATTTAATTCTGAAATTCCAGAAAATGCCTATAACTTCTAAAAATCATAGAAAATTAACCGTAACTCCAAATGAAATAAATTATATATGAAAAATTATCAGAAAAATTCAAGGAATCCATCTGTACCATTTTCATGCATGTTAGAACAACTTATAGCTGCTGTTTAGCACAAATCATATAAAGGGCATTTAAATATCCACATATGGAGTTTGAATTTGAATCTTGGATTCAAACCCACTTCATTTAATCTGTTGCTAGTTGCATTAGCCCAAAACACATTCATATTGCCATGTCATGATCATGCATCATATTGTGCATTGCATTGATTGTGTTCCCTTCTGTGTTGCCGGTATTTGTCCCCTCTCGATAGACGTGATACCGATGATGTGATCGTTGACACTGATGAAGACTCAATGTTATCTTCAGAAGTGCCAGGCAAGCAAACCCCCCCCTTGTTCATTCTGATACAATCCTACTCTCTCGCTCCTGCTCTCTTTTACTGCATTAGGACAACAGCGATTCAACTGTTACTTGCTGCGGTAGCTGAACCCCTTTATCCTCTGCATGACCTGTCATTCCACAGTAATTAGATGAAACCCACTAGCATGAGTAGGAGTTGTTTGAGCCCTGTTGTGCCTACTCATTCATGTTTGTTTGTCATGCCTGCTACTGCTTAGAGTTGAGTCAGGTCTGATTCATCGGGGATGAATCAGAGGCGTGTGAACATGTCCTACTGTGTGTGAGCTAAGTGTATGAATACGATTTGGTAAAGGTAGCGGTGAGAGGCCATGTAGGAGTACATGGTGGGTTGTCTCATTGCAGCCGTCCTCAGGAACTGAGTTCTGTGTTTGTGATCCATGATTCAGCTACTACCACGCATTGGGCCCGAAACCAATGGACCCTCTCGGCTTCTTGATCACCCTTGTCCTCTGTCCAGGAGTTGCAAGTAGTTTCTGGTGTTTGTAGTATGCTGGAGGCCGTGCGCAGCGCTGACCGTAGGGGTGGGCTGTGATGCGGTAGGCACGTGGCCGGGTAAACCGGGCGCCCGTTTGGTGTCACGGAACCCTGTTCACATCGTTTGGGGCTGTGAGCGAAACTCCGGCCGGATCTCCTCATGGATGGAACCCGAATAGGCGATAAACCTGGACTAGAGACTTGAGTGTTTAGGTAGGCCGTGGCCGACACCCACGTTGGGCTTCCGCTTGAAGGTTGCCGAGTACATGTCGTGTAAACGGCGGTAAGTGGTGAGAGCGTGTGTGAAGAAGTACACCCCTGCAGGGTTATCATCATCTATTCGAATAGCCGTGTCCGCGGAAAAGGACTTCTGGGTTGCTTATATCAGTTCATAGACAAGTGAAAGTGGATACTCTAAAATACGCAAGATAAGCGTGAGTGCTATGGATGGCGTTCTCGTAGGGAGACGGGAGCGGATCCATAGTGGTGTATTGATATGGTGAATATGTGGACTCGTGTGCGCCACCTCAAAAGAGTTACTTGCAGTCGTAGTTCAGGATAGCCACCGAGTCAAAGCTGGCTTGCTGCAGTTAAACCCCACCATCCCCTTTGTTGATAATGATGCATATGTAGTTAGTTCTGATGTAAGTCTTGCTGGGTACATTTGTACTCACGTTTGCATATTTTATGTTTTTGCAGAGAGACTTCAGTCTCACTAGTAGTTCCGCTTGGACTTCGACGTTTAGCTTGATACCTCAGCTACGATCTTGTGCCCTCGGCAGGATCTGATCGATAGTCAGGCTTCTCAGCCTTTTTCATTTATAGATGTCTGTACTCAGACATGATAGCTTCCGCTTGTGCTTTGACTTGTATGCTCTGATTGTTGGGTCATGAGACCCATGTTTGTAATGTCTCGCTCCTCGGAGCCTATTGAATAAACTACTTGAGTCGTAGAGTCATGTTGTGATGCCATGTTGTATCTGCACATATCGAGCATATTGTGTGTATGCTATTGAAATGCTTGGTATGTGTGGGATCTGACCATCTAGTTGTTTATCTTTAGTAGCCTCTCTTACCGGGAAATGTCTCCTAGTGTTTCCACCGAGCCATGGTAGCTTGCTACTGCTCCGGAACACTTAGGCTGGCCGGCATGTGTCCTTCTTCGTTCCTGTGTCTGTCCCTTCGGGGAAATGTCACGCGATGAATACCGGAGTCCTGTTAGCCCGCTACAGCCCGGTTCACCGGAGTCCTGCTAGCCCAGTGCTACAGCCTGGATTCACTCGCTGATGACCGACACGTTCGATGCTGGGTCATGGATGCCTGTCCCTGTAAGTTTGTGCCACTTTGGGTTTACGACTAGCCATGTCAGCCCGGGCTCCTTATCATATGGATGCTAGCGACACTGTCATATACGTGTGCCAAAAGGCGCAAACGGTCCCGGGTAAAGGTACGGCGACACCCGTGGGAATACCGTGCGTGAGGCCGCAAAGTGATATGAAGTGTTACATGCTAGATCTATGTGGCATTGAGTCGGGGTCCTAACAGGCGGTCACCCGGTAAGCCTTGCCGCGGGGCGCTGCGACTGCCCGTGCACAAGTTCGGGATACTAGGGTACCCCTATTCTAGTACACCGACCGGGTCAAACTTTGACCCAAAATATGCAAAACAAAAAATACTTCCAAGACCACCGCCGCTCCTCTCCTCTTCCATTTCAAAACCACTGCCACCCCTCTCCTGTTCCAATCCAAAACCAGAGCCGCTCCTCTCCTCTTCCATTTCAAAACCACCACCGGCCTCTGCTATTTCAAAACCAGAGCGAAAAGGCGGCGATACTCCTCCATGCTCTTGTTTTGTGTTGTGTATTTTGAGAGTACTTTCAGATATGAATGTCAGATTTGAGGTATTGAACAGATGAAGTATTTTCTGAATTCTAGAGATCTATTTTTAGCACTACAAAAAATGTAGTTTCATATAGAAGTGTAGACAATGTGATTCTCAGAGAAGAAACTAGAAGTTTCAGTTTCAGATAAGAAACTGCAAGTTTGAGAGGTAGAGCATTTATATTAACATGCCCTTTTCAAACAGGGATAACATCATGTTGGAAGTCTTATTCATGGTCGAAAATGGAACTACCAGCCAATTAACATCATGTAGATCAACATTCATGCATAGCACATCTTCATATGATACACAGTCAAAAAGATATGCTATTTTCAAAATGCCCACACAATGTTGAGTGTGCGAAAACAGAGAAAATGAGGGACGAAGTTTTTGCAAGTGTTGGAGGTGGTGTGCGTAGATGACAATGGGAACCCACATGTCAGTAATGGTAGAGGCAGAAATTTAGGGATATTTTCACTGCATCAAGTGGAATCGAACTCGGGCAGAGCAGTGGTTGGGGAGTGGAGCTTGGCCACTGGGCTACTTCAGTACTTACACTAGAATTTTGGCACAACTTCTACCACTAATGTAGCAAGTCTTCCCAGGCTCTGATGCATTCTCGTCCAGGGCCTGGACGTCATCCTCCGCCTTTGTGTGCTCGCTGCGGCGCGGCGGTCTACCATTGTGAACATGATCAACAAATGAGAGGAATCTGGAGAGGACTGTACGTGGAGAGGTGGACAATCGGGACCCACTAGGTCCATGTCCGTACGCAACCAAGTGTCAAATTGAAAAAATACTTCCTCCTAATGCTATACTGATGTTGGGGCCCATGGGTTTGTCAACGTGGTTACGAAAGGAGATAAATTTACAACGAAGCCAGTCATAGGGGAGCTAGCAGGTATCATTTATTATCAGTGGGCCAGCAAGTATCAGCTAGGTTGTGGGCTGCCCAGTCTAGGCTTTCTTTTTTAAGCGCAGCCCCCGACATGCCGGTTTGTATTTTATTTAGGGTCATCATGTATCGACTACCCTATGGGCCTTCCATCCTAGGTTTTATTTTTTTTCTTAAACATCCGCAGCCCAACTTATGTATTCTTTTGAAGAAAACGCGGAGCTCTATTCTATTTTTAATATAAGAATAGGAACGCCAGGTCTAACTTATGTTTCCGTTCTAACTATATTATATATATTTATGTTATTTTATATGTTATTATATATAATTGTTATTATCATCATATATTTAACAGATACTTACATGTATAAGAAAAAATATCCCACGTCTTATTAACTTATAAAAATAAATTTTTAACAACAAAATCCTTGTTTTTTTTACTTTAAGGCAACGAAAATCCTGGTGATTGTGTACAAAAGCTTGGTAAGATTTAAGGACCAATGTAATAATAGAGCGCTTACTATTTAAATATATTTATAACAAAATGCTCAGTCCCTGTTTATTTTTTGATAAGATTGTTGCGCCCAACACAACATTACAATTAGAACTAGCCCAAAAGAATCATGTATTTCGAGAAAGTGCAAATGGACTGTAATTTTTTAGGAAAAAATAAATGGGCTGCATGGACACTACATAGTTTGTTCACCCAACCAAGCAAATTTGTGTATTTCGAGAAAGTGCAAATGGGTTGTAGTTTCTTAGAAAAAATAAATGGGATGCATGGATGCTACGTTATTTGTTCACCCAGCCCAGCAAATGGACTATAAATCCTAAAAAAATTGGTTGAATATGTGCCACATTTTTGGAGGCTCAAATGTGGGCCAATAGGTCGAAGCCAACGCAAGGCGTTGTCAACTTAGTCAACAAATGATTCTGACATCCATAGACGTTGGATTTACATCCAACGGCCAGCATCCATCTCCAATCTCTCATCTTGTTCTTCCAGCACCGCCGGGACCACCTGCTCCCACCCCCGGCTGCTAGCAGCTCTGCTTAGCACGCTTCGCTACGAAGCGCTACCCCACCGCCGTCCAGGCCATCCCTCCACCCCTTGATACGTCTCCAACGTATCTATAATTTTTGATTGCTCCATGCTACTTTATCTACTGTTTTAGGCAATATTGGGCTTTATTATCCACTTTTATATTATTTTTGGGACTAACCTATTAACCGGAGGCCCAGCCCAGATTTGCTGTTTTATGCCTATTTCAATGTTTCGAGGAAAAGGAATATCAGATGGAGTCAAAACGGAACGAAATCAACTGGAGAAGTTATTTTTGGAAGGAAAGCCCCCCCCCCTGGGTCAGAATGCACGTCAGGGAAGAATGGAGGTGCCCACGAGGGTGGGGGAGCTCCCCCCTGGGTGCGCCCCCCTGCCTCGTGGCCCCCCCTTCGGTCCACCGACGTACTTCTTTCACCCATATATACCTACGTACCCTAAAACTTCCAGAACAGAAGATAGATCGGGAGTTCCGCCGCCGCAAGCCTCTATAGCCACCAAAAACCTCTCGGGAGCCCGTTCGGCGCCCTGCCGGAGGGGGATCCCATCACCGGCGGACATCTTCATCATCCCGGCGCTATCCATAATGAGGAGGGAGTAGTTCACCCTCGGGGCTGAGGGTATGTACCAGTAGCTATGTGTTTGATCTCTCTCTCTCGTGTTCTCTCTCGTGTTCCTCTATGGCACGATCTTGATGTATCCTGCGATTTGCTATTGTAGTTGGATCTTATGATGTTTCTCCCCCTCTACTCTCTTGTGATGAACTGAGTTTCCCCTTTGAAGTTATCTTATCAGGTTGAGTCTTTTATGAGAACACTTGATGTATGTCTTGCCGTGATTATCTGTGGTGACAATGGGATATCATGTGCCACTTGATGTATGTTTTGGTGATCAACTTGCGGGTTTCGTGACATTGGGAACCTATGCATAGGGGTTGGCAAACGTTCTTGACTCTCCGATAGAAACTTTGGGGCACTCTTTGAAGTACTTTGTGTTGGTTGGACGAATCTGAGATTGTGTGATGCATATCATATAATCATGCCCACGGATACTTGAGGTGACAATGGAGTATCTAGGTGACATTAGGGTTTTGGTTGATTTGTATCTTAAGGTGGTATTCTAGTACGAACTCTTTTATAGATTGATTCGAAAGAATAACTTTGAGGTGGTTTCGTACCCTACCATAATCTCTATGTTTGTTCTCCGCTATTAGTGGCTTCGGAGTGACTCTTTGTTGCATGTTGAGGGATATTTATAAGATCCATCTATGTTATTATTGTTGAGAGAACTTGCACTAGTGAAAGTATGAACCCTAGGCCTTGTTTCCTATCATTGCAACACCATTTACGCTCACTTTTATCATTAGTTACCTGCTGTTTTTATTATTTCAGATTACAAAAACCTATATCTACTATCTATTTTGCACTTGTATCACCATCTCTTCGCCGAACTAGTGCACCTATACAATTTACCATTGTATTCGGTGTGTTGGGGACACAAGATACGTGTGTTGGGGACACAAGAGACTCTTTGTTATTTGGTTGCAGGGTTGCTTGAGAGAGACCATCTTCATCCTACGCCTCCCACGGATTGATAAACCTTAGGTCATCGACTTGAGGGAAATTTGCTACTGTCCTACAAACCTCTGTACTTGGAGGCCCAACAACGTCTACAAGAAAAAGGTTGTGTAGTAGACATCAAGCTCTTTTCTGGCGCCATTGCCGGGGAAGCTAGATAAGTGAAGGTATATCTTTAGATCTTGCAATCGAATCTTTTTGTTTCTTGTTTTAGAACTAGTCTAGTTTATAAAAGAAAACTACCAAAAAAATGGAATTGAGTTTGTCTCATACGCTTCGTCTTTTTAATATCTTCCGTGAGTATGATGGAAAAGAAAATTGTGCTCAAGTGCTAGAAGAAGAATTACATAGAATGCTTGGCATGAAATATGTGAATGATGAGCATGATTGCAATATTGTTAGTATGAATTCCTTGAATATCCATGATGCTAATGATATGCAAAGCCACAAGCTTGGGGAAGCTATGTTTGATGAAGATGATATTTTTTGTCCCCCAAGCTTTGATGAGCAAATTTACTATGATGAAAGCATGCCTCCTATCTATGATGATTATTGTGATGACACGTATGCTTTAAAGAATAATCATAACCATGAAACTTGTCATCTTGATCCTAATTTTAAATCATATGATAGTGACACGTATGCTTTAAAGAATAATCATAACCATGAAACTTGTCATCTTGATCCTAATTTTAAATCATATGATAGTTATTTTGTTGAGTCTGCTCCCACTACTATTCATGAGAAGAATTTTGCTTATGAGGAGAGTAGTAAATTTTCTATGATTGTAGATCATGAAAAGAATGCTTTAGGTGCTGGTTATATTGTTGAATTCATTCATGATGCTACTGAAAATTATTATGAGGGAGGAACACATGCTTGTAGGAATTGCAATAATATCAAGTTTCCTCTCTATGTGCTTAAAATTTTGAAGCTATGCTTGTTTTACCTTCCTATGCTAGTTGATTATCGTTCCCATAAGTTGTTCGCTCACAAAATCCCTATGCATAGGAAGTGGGTTAGACTTAAATGTGCTAGTCATATGCTTCATGATGCTCCCCTTATGTTTCAATTCTTATCTTTTATGTGAGCATCATTGTCATCATCATGCCTAGCTAGAAAGGCATTAAAGAAAATTGCTTGTTGGGAGACAACCCAATATTTATTCTTACTGTTTTTGTGTGTTCACATGATTATGCTACTGTAGTAATCATGTTTTATAGCTTTTGTTTCAATAAAGTGCCAAGTGAGACATTTAGGATGGCTTACGGTGATAGTTGTGTTGATCCTGCTGAAAATCAGAAACTTTTGCACCCAGTAAATTAGTTTTGTTAATTCACAGAAATGTGCTTCTGATCTTATTATTTTTGCTCTGGATTGGTACACAAATTTCTTAGGACTTCCTAATTTGGTATAATTTTGGGAGTTCCAGAAGTATACGTTTGATACAAAATACTACAGACTGTTCTGTTTTTAACAGATTCTGTTTTCTATGTGTTGTTTGCTTATTTTGATGAATCTATGAGTAGTACCGGAGGGTATGAACCATAGATAAGTTGGAGTACAGTAGATATTACACCAATACGAATTTAGAATGAGTTTATTACAGTACCTAAGTGGTGGTTTTATTTTCTTATACTAACGGAGCTTACGAGTGTTCTATTGAGTTTTGTGTTATGAAGTTTTCAAGTTTTGGGTAAAGATTCGATGGACTATGGAATAAGGAGTGGTAAGAGCCTAAGCTTGGGGATGCCCCGGAAGGCATCCCATCTTTCGTCTTCGTTCATTGGTAACTTTACTTGGAGCTATATTTTTATTCACCACATGATATGTGTTTTTCTTGGAGCGTCATTTCCTCTTGTTAGTATTTGCTTTCTGTTAGTTAGATTAATGTTTTGCATCTTTAGTTTCAATAAAGAAGTCAAGGATAGCCTTTGCCATGCTTATTTTGCTAGTATACACGTTGCTATTTGAAAACAGAAAGTTTACCGCTGTTGCAAAAATTCCCTAGAAAAGTAATAGAGTGGTATAATGTTGAATCTTTTTGCATATTTAGATCTGAAAAATTTACTACAGCGGGAATTTTAGTTCATAATTTTTGGAGTTAGGGAACTATTGATACTCTTGCATTCTTTACAGAATGTACTGTTCTGGCAGATTGCTGTTATGTTTGCATTGTTTGCATATGTTTGTTTGTTTAATGATTCTATTTGAAGATAGGAGTATTAAATATGCAGAGGCATTTAGTATTCAATGTTGAATATAACTTTAGTGATTTGTTACAGTAGGAAATGATAAGGTTTTGCATTGGTTTATACTAACCTATCTCACGAGTTCTTGTTGAGTTTGTTGTGAATGAAGCTTTTGATAAAAAGAGAAACCATGATATGAGAGGAATTAAGGAGACACAAAAGCTCAAGCTTGGGGATGCCCAAGGCACCCCAAGATAATATTTCAAGAAGTCTCAAGCATCTAAGCTTGGGGATGCCCCGGTAGGCATCCCACCTTTCTTCTTCAACAACTATCGGTTAGTAACGGTTGAGCCTAAGTTTTTGCTTCTTCACATGAGTTGTGCTATCCTTGCAATGTAGTTTTCTTTAGCTTTGCTTGCTGTTTGAATAAAGTATCAAGATCTGAATTCTTAAATGAGAGAGAGTCTTCGCATAGTTCCATAATTATTTAGCTACTCATTGACCTTCACTTATATCTTTTGGAGTAGTTTGTCATTTGCTCTAGTGCTTCACTTATATATTTTAGAGCACAATGGTGGTTTTATTTTGAAGAAATAGATGAACTCTCATGCTTCACTTAGATTATTTTGATAGTCGTTAATAGCATGGTAATTTGCTTAATATTAATATACTTGGTATTCAAGATATGTGAAACTTTCTTATGAGTGTGTTGAATACTAAGAAAAGTTTGATGCTTGATAATTGTTTTGAGATATGAAGATGGTGATATTAGAGTCATGCTAGTTGAGTAGTTGTGAATTTAAAGAATACTTGTGTTGATGTTTGTGATTCCCGTAGCATGCATGTATGGTTAACCTTTATGTGATGAACTCAAAGCATGATTTATTTATTGATTGTCTTGCTTATGAGTGGCGGTCGGGGACGAGCGATGGTCTTTTCCTACCAATCTATCCCCCTAGGAGCATGCGCATAATACCTTGCTTTGATAACTTCTAGATTTTTGCAACAAGTATATGAGTTCTTTATGACTAATGTTGAGTCCATGGATTATACGCACTTTTTCCCATCGTTCCACCATTTTCTAGCCTCTCTAATACCGCACACTTTTCGCCGGTATCATACACCCACCATATATCTTCCTCAAAACAGCCACCATACCTACCTATCATGGCATTTCCATAGCCATTCCGAGATATATTGCCATGCAACTTTCCACCGTTCCGTTTATTATGAAACGCTCCATCATTGTCATATTGCTAGCATGATCATGTAGTTGACATCGTATTTGTGGCAAATCCACCATTCATAATTCTCTCATACATGTCCCTCTTGATTCATTGCATATCCCGGTACACCGCCGGAGGCATTCATATAGAGTCATACTTTGTTCTAAGTATCGAGTTATAATTATTGAGTTGTAAGAAAAATAAAAGTGTGATGATCATCATTATTAGAGCATTGTCCCAAGTGAGGAAAGGATGATGGAGACTATGATTCCCCATAAGTCGGGATGAGACTCCGGACGAAAAAAAAGAGAAAAGGCCCAAATCAAAAAATAAGAGAAAAAGAGAGAAGGGACAATGCTACTATCCTTTTACCACACTTGTGCTTCAAAGTAGCACCATGATCTCATGATAGAGAGTCTCCTATGATATCACTTTCATATACTAGTGGGCATTTTTTATTATAGAACTTGGCTTGTATATTCCAATGATGGGCTTCCTCAAAATGCCCTAGGTCTTCATGAGCAAGCGAGTTGGATGCACACCCACTTAGTTTCTTTTGTTGAGCTTTCATATACTTATAGCTCTAGTGCATCCGTTGCATGGCAATCCCTACTCACTCACATTGATATCTATTGATGGGCATCTCCATAGCCCGTTGATACGCCTAGTTGATGTGAGACTATCTTCCCTCTTTTTGTCTTCTCCACAACCACCATTCTATTCCACATATAGTGCTATATCCATGGCTCACGCTCATGTATTGCGTGAAGATTGAAAAAGTTTTGAGAATGTCATAAGTATGAAACAATTGCTTGGCTTGTCATCGGGTTGTGCATGATTTAAATATTTTGTGTGGAGAAGATGGAGCATAGCCAGACTATATGATTTTGTAGGGATAACTTTCTTTGGCCATGTTATTTTGAGAAGACATAATTGCTTTGATTAGTATGCTTGAAGTATTATTATTTTTATGTCAATATGAACTTTTGTCTTGAATCTTTCGGATCTGAATATTCATATCACAATTAAGAAGATTTACATTGAAATTATGCCAAAGTATCACTCCACATCAAAAATTCTTTTTTATCATTTACCTACTCGAGGACGAGCAGGAATTAAGCTTGGGGATGCTTGATACGTCTCCAACGTATCTATAATTTTTGATTGCTCCATGCTACTTTATCTACTGTTTTAGGCAATATTGGGCTTTATTATCCACTTTTATATTATTTTTGGGACTAACCTATTAATCGGAGGCCCAGCCCAGATTTGCTGTTTTATGCCTATTTCAGTGTTTCGAGGAAAAGGAATATCAGACGGAGTCAAAACGGAACGAAATCAACTGGAGAAGTTATTTTTGGAAGGAAAGCCACCCGATGGACTTGGAGTGCACGTCAGGGAAGAATGGAGGTGCCCACGAGGGTGGGGGAGCTCCCACCCCCCTGGGCGCGCCCCCTGCCTCGTGGCCCCCCCTTCGGTCCACCGACATACTTCTTTCACCCATATATACCTACGTACCCTAAAACTTCCAGAACAGAAGATAGATCGGGAGTTCCGCCGCCGCAAGCCTCTGTAGCCACCAAAAACCTCTCAGGAGCCCGTTCGGCGCCCTGCCGGAGGGGGATCCCATCACCGGTGGCCATCTTCATCATCCTGGCGCTATCCATGACAAGGAGGGAGTAGTTCACCCTCGGGGCTGAGGGTATGTACCAGTAGCTATGTGTTTGATCTCTCTCTCTCTCTCTCGTGTTCTCTCTCATGTTCCTCTATGGCACGATCTTGATGTATCCCAAGCTTTGCTATTGTAGTTGGATCTTATGATGTTTCCCCCCCTCTACTCTCTTGTGATGAATTGAGTTTCCCCTTTGAAGTTATCTTATCGGATTGAGTCTTTTATGAGAACACTTGATGTATGTCTTGCCGTGATTATCTGTGGTGACAATGGGATATCATGTGTCACTTGATGTATGTTTTGGTGATCAACTTGCGGGTTTCGTGACATTGGGAACCTATGCATAGTGGTTGGCACACGTTCTTGACTCTCCGATAGAAACTTTGGGGCACTCTTTGAAGTACTTTGTGTTGGTTGGATGAATCTGAGATTGTGTGATGCATATCGTATAATCATGCCCACGGATACTTGAGGTGACAATGGAGTATCTAGGTGACATTAGGGTTTTGGTTGATTTGTATCTTAAGGTGTTATTCTAGTACGAACTCTTTTATATATTGATTCGAAAGAATAACTTTGAGGTGGTTTCGTACCCTACCATAATCTCTATGTTTGTTCTCTGCTATTAGTGGCTTCGGAGTGACTCTTTGTTGCATGTTGAGGGATAGTTATAAGATCCATCTATGTTATTATTGTTGAGAGAACTTGCACTAGTGAAAGTATGAACCCTAGGCCTTGTTTCGTATCATTGTAATACCGTTTACGCTCACTTTTATCATTAGTTACCTTGCTGTTTTTATTATTTCAGATTACAAAAACCTATATATACTATCTATTTTGCACTTGTATCACCATCTCTTCGCTGAACTAGTGCACCTATACAATTTACCATTGTATTGGGTGTGTTGGGGACACAAGAGACTCTTTGTTATTTGGTTGCAGGGTTGCTTGAGAGAGACCATCTTCATCCTACGCCTCCCACAGATTGATAAACGTTAGGTCATCCACTTGAGGGAAATTTGCTACTGTCCTACAAACCTCTGCACTTGGTGGCCCAACAACATCTAAAAGAAGAAGGTTGTGTAGTAGACATCACCCCTCCACACCTCCTGTTATTCTCCGCCGACTACAGAACCACGCCGCACCAGAACCAGTTAACCCTCGTACACCTCTCCATCCATGATACGTTCCAACGTATCTATAGTTTATGAAGTATGCATGCCATGTTTGCAACAATTTTATATGGTTTTGGTATGATTTTACTAGAACTAACCCAGACTGATGTTGTTTTCAGCAGAACTACCATGGTGTCGTTTTTTGTGCAGAAATAAAACTTCTCGGAATGGGTTGAAAATTTATGGTGATTTTTATGGACTAAAAGAGACCCCCGAAGCACCCGAGCTGGACTAGAAGTGTCCCGAGGAGTCCACAAGCCTGGTAGGCGCTCCCAGGGGGCGCCCTTTGAGGGCTTGTAGGCCCCTCGTGCAACCCCCCTGACTTGTTTCCGGCACCAAAATTTCTTATAAATATAGAAACCTCCGAAAAGAACCCTAGATCGGAATTTCCGCTGCCATAAGCCTTTGTAGCCATGAAAAAGCCGATCGGGAGCCCCCTCCGGCACCCTGCCGGAGGGGGAAACCATCACCGGAGGCCATCTTCGTCATCCCGACAGTCTCCATTATGAGGAGGGAGTAGTTCACCCTCGGGGCAGAGGGTATGTACCAGTATCTATGTGTTTGATCTCTCTCTCTCTCTCTCTCTCGTGTTCTTGATTTGGCACGATTTTGATGTACTGCGAGCTTTGTTATTATAGTTGGATCATATGGTGTTTCTCCCCCTCTACCTTTTTGTGACGAATTGAGTCTTGCTCTTTGAGGTTTCGTTATGTTGGATTGAGTATTGGATTTGAGAACACTTGATGTATGTCTTGCGATCGGATATCTTTGGTGACAATGGGATGTTATATTGATTCACTTGATGTATGTTTTGGCACTCAACTCGCGGATTCCCGAGGTGACATTGGGGTAACCTATGCATAGGGGTTCATGCATGTTTTCGCCCTACGTTCTCTGATAGAAACTTTGGAGTGATTCTTTGTTGCACGTTGAGGGATTGTTATATGATCCAATTATGTTATCGTTGTTGAGAGAATTTGCACTAGTGAAAGTATGAAGCCTAGTCCTTATTTTCAAGCATTGCAATACCATTTTTGCTCACTTTTGTTACTGTTTACCTTGCTGTTTTTATATTTTCAGATTATAAAAACCTATATCTACTATCCATATTACACTTGTATCACCATCTCTTTGCCGAACCAGTGCACCTATACAATTTACCATTGTATTGGGTGTTTTGGGGACACAAGAGACTCTTTGATTTTTGGTTGTAGGGTTGTTTGAGAGAGACCATCTTCATCCTATACCTCCCACAGATTGATAAACCTTAGGTCGTCCACTTGAGGGAAAATTGCTACTGTCCTACAAAACTCTGCGCTTGGAGGCCCAACACGACTCTACAAGAAGAAAGGTTGCACAGTAGACATCAAGCTCTTTTGTGGCACCGTTGCCAGGGAGGTGAGTGCTTGAAGGTATATCTTTAGGTCTTGGAACTGAATCTTTTGGTTTCTTGTTTTATCGCTAGTTTAGTCTATAAAAGAAAACTACAAAAAATGGAATTGAGGTTGCCTCATATGCTTAATCTTTTTAATGTCTTTCATGACAATGATGGAAAGGAAATTGTGCTCAAGTGTTAGAAGAAGAAGTTAATAACATGTTTGGCACTAAATCTTTGAATGATGAGCATGATTGCAATGTTGTTGCTATGAATTCTTTGAATATCCATGATGCTAATGATATGCAAAGCCCTAAGCTTGGGGATACTATATTTGATGAAGATGATATTTTTTATCCCCCAAGTTTTGATGAGAAAAGTTATTATGTTGATAGCATGCCTCCTATTTATGATGATTATGTTAATGAAAGTGGATTTGGAGAGTTCATGGCTTTATTTAGTGATGAATCCACTATTTTGGAAGAGGTTCCAATTAATTATGAGAACAAAGTTGATATCTATGATGATTATTGTGATGACACTTATGATATAAAGAACAATGATTACCATGAATATTGTCATCATCATTTTAATTCTAAAATTGATTATGTAAATCAAATATCACACGATAGTTATATTGTTGAGTTTGCTCCCACTACTATTCATCATGATACATTTGCTTATGTGGAGAGTAATAAATTTTCAATGCTAGTGGATCATGAAGAGAATGCTTTATGTGATAGTTATATTGTTGAATCCATTCATGATGCTACTGAAAATTATTATGACAGAGGAACATATGCTTTTTACATGTTGCAATAATATCAAGTTTCCTCTCTATGTGTTGAAAGTTTTGAAGTATTGTTTGTTTTGCCTTCCTATGCAAGTTGATTCTTGCTCCAAAAAATTATTTGCTCACAAAATCCATATTCATAGGAAGTGGGTTAGGCTTAAATGTGCTACTCGTATGCTTCATGATGCTCTCCTTGTGTTTCTATTCTTTACTTCTATGTGAGCATCATTGAAATCATCATGCCCAGCTAAAAAGGCATTAAAGAAAAGTGCTTGCTTGGAGACAACCCAATACTTATACCTACTGTTTTTGTGTGTTAACATGATTAAGCTACTGTATTAATCATGTTGTATAGCTTTTATTTCAATAAATTGCCAAGTAAAGCCTTTGGGACAATGTGGATGATTGTTGATTTGATTCCATGAGAAAGCAGAAACTTTTGTGCCTAGTAACAAAATTGATCTGGTCTGCTGGAGCAACGAAAAATTCTGAAATTTTTCCACTTGATGGATATACAAATTTTCTACCTTTTCCGAATTTTTCAGAATCCTTGGAGTAACATAAGTATGGTTAATGTTCAGATCATTACAAACTGTTTTGTTTCTGACAGATTTTGTTTTCAATGCATAGTTTGCTTGTTTTAGTGTTTCAATAGCTTATATTTCTCAATATCAATTGTGGAAATGATAAGGTACAGTAGGCATCGTGTGAGAACAATTATGAATCTTATATTAATAGTACGAAAGTGAATGATTTGTCTTTATGATACTAACCTATCTCACAAAGTTCCGTTAAGTTTTGTGTGATTGAAGTTTTCAAGTTTTGGTGAGACATTGATATGAGGAGAATAAGGAGTGGCAAGACCCTAATCTTGGTGATACCCAAGGTACCCCAAGGTAATATTCAACAAAGATCCAAGCAACTAAGCTTGGGGATGCCCCGGAAGGCATCCCCTCTTTCGTCTTCAACATAATCGGTAACTTCTCGTGGAGCTATATTTTTATTCGTCACATGATATGAATTTTGCTTGGAGTGTCATTTTTTTGTTTACATTTCCTTTCTGTTATTTATAATAATGTTTGCCATCTTTTAGTTCAATAAAAAGTTCAAGTATAGCCTTTACCATGCTTATTTTGCAAGTCTATATGTTGCTGTTTTGAAAACAGAAAGTTTTCTATCATTGTCTGAATTCTTCTGGAAGGTCAGAATGTGATAAAGTTTTGAAATTTTTACACAATGAGTAACAAAAAAATCTATAGTGTGGTAATTTTTCAGAGCTTTTGGAGTTAGGGAAGCATGAGTCCTTTTGCATTCTTTACAAACTGTTCTGTTGAGACAAATTGCTGTTATGTTTGCATTGTTTGCATATGTTTGCTTGTTTAATGATTCTATTAGAGGATAGGAGTATTAAATATGCAGAGGTATTTAGTATGCAATTTTAATTTATAATTTTAGTGATTTGCTACAGTAGAGAATAATATGGTTATTGCATTGATTTATAATAACTTATCTCACAGTGCTTGTTGAGTTTTGTGTGGATGAATTTCTGAGATTTAGGGAAACCGTGATATAAAAGGAATTAAGGAGACACAAAGCTCAAGCTTGGGGATGCCCAAGGCATCCCAAGATAATATTCCAAGAAGTCTCAAGCATCTAAGCTTGGGGATGCCCCGGTAAGCATCCCACCTTTCTTCACCAACAATTATTGGTTAGCCTCGGTTGAGCCTAAGTGTTTGCTTCTTCTCATGATATGTGCTATTCTTGAAATGTCAATTTATTTTGTTTTGCTTGCAGTTTGAATAAAATATTAAGATCTAAAATTCTTAAATGAGAGAGAATCCTCACATAGCTACATAATTATTCAACGACTCATTGATCTTCACTTATATCTTTTTGGAGTAGTTTGTCAGTTGCTCTAGTTCTTCACTTATATATTTTTCGAGCATGAGAGTAGTTTTATTTTGACTAAATTAATGAACAATCATGCTTCACTTATATTACTTTGAGAGTCTTATAAATAGAATGGCAATTTGCTTAGGTTATGAATTTGGTCCCAATATGATGGGCATCCAAGAGCAATATAATTAAAACTTTCATATAGAGCATTGAATATATGAGAAGTTTGATTCCTTGCATTTGTTTTGAGACATAAAGATGGTGATATTAAAGTAGTGCAATAGAGTAATTGTGGATTAGTAGAAATACTTGTGTTAAAGTTTGTGATTCCCGAAGCATGCACGTATGGTGAACCGTTATGTGATGAAGTCGGAGCATGATTTATTTTTTGATTCTCTTCCTTATGAGTGGTGGTCGGGGATGAGTAGTGGTCTTTTCCTACCAATCTATCCCCCTAGGAGCATGTGTGGAGTACTTTTCTTTGATGGCTAATTAATTTTTGCAATAAGTATGTGAGTTCTTTATGACTAATGTTGAGTCCATGGATTATAGCACTCTCACCCTTCCACCATTGCTAGCCTCTCTAGTACCGCACAACTTTCGCTGGTGCATTAAACCACCATATACCCTTCCTCAAAACAGCCACTGAGGGAGTCCTGGACTAGGGGATGTGCGGATAGCCGAACTATCATCATCGGCCGGACTCCAAGACTATGAAGATACAAGATTGAAGACTTCGTCCCGTGTCCGGATAGGACTTTCCTTGGCGTGGAAGGCAAGCTTGGCGATACGGATATGTAGATCTCCTACCATTGTAACCGACTCTGTGTAACCCTAGCCCTCTCCGGTGTCTATGTAAACCGGAGGGTTTTAGTCCATAGGACACAACAACAATCATACCATAGGCTAGCTTCTAGGGTTTAGCCTCCTTGATCTCGTGGTAGATCCACTCTTGTACTACCCATATCATCAATATCAATCAAGCAGGAGTAGGGTTTTACCTCCATCAAGAGGGCCCGAACCTGGGTAAAAACATTGTGTCCCTTGTCTCCTGTTACCATCCACCTAGACGCACAGTTCGGGACCCCCTACCCGAGATCTGCCGGTTTTGACACCGACATTGGTGCTTTCATTGAGAGTTCCTCTGTGTCGTCACCAATAGGCTCGATGGCTCCTTCGATCATCAACAACAACGACGCAGTCCAGGGTGAGACTTTTCTCCCCGGACAGATCCTCGTATTCGGCGGCTTTGCACTGCGGGCCAATTCGCTTGGCCATCTGGAGCAGATCGAAAGCTACACCGCTGGCCGTCAGGTCAGATTTGGAAGTCTGAACTTCACGGCTGACATCCGCGGAGACTTGATCTTCGATGGATTCGAGCCACAGCCGAGCGCACCGCACTGTCATGATGGGCATGACTTAGCTCTGCTACCGGACAGTGCCCTGGAGGCCGCACACGAGTCCGCTCTGACCCTCGATTCGGAGCCGGCTGCGCAGATCGAGAACGGGTAGCTAGACACCGCCTCGGGGGCTGCAACCTCTACGGCGATGGAGCCGAATACTGACCTTGTCCCTTGTGAAGCTTGTGACTCCGAGGCGTCGGACTCCTCGCCGGACTCCGAACCTCCCGCGCCCCCTCCAATCGAATCCGATTGGGCGCCGATCATGGAGTTCACCGCCGCGGACATCTTTCAACACTCACCTTTCGGCGACATCTAGAATTCGCTAAAATATCTCTCGTTATCAGGAGAGCCCTGGCCGGACTGCGGTCAGGACGGTTGGGATGCGGACGACGAAGAAATTCAAAGCCCACCCACCACCCACTTAGTAGCCACTGTCGACGATCTAACCGGCATGCTAGACTTCGACTCCGAAGACATCGACGGTATGGACGACGATGCCGGAGACGACCAAGAACCAGCGCCCACTAGGCACTGGAAAGCCACCTCGTCATACGACATATACATGGTGGACATCCCAAAGGATGGGAATGGCGATGGAACAGCGGAGGAAGACCCCTCCAGGAAACAGCCTAAGCGCCGGCATCAGCGGCGCTGCTCTAAATCCCGCCACAGCAAGAATGGAGATTTCGTCACCGGAGATAATAACACCCCAGACAGTGCTGAACACAACCCCCTCCAGCAAGATTCAGCACAGGAGGACGGAGAAGCCAGCCCTCATGAGAGAGCGGTAGACGAAGAGGTAGAGGATGATAATTACATGCCTCCCTCCGGAGACGAGGCAAGCCTCGACGACGACGAATTTGTCGTGCCTGAGGATCCCGTCAAACAAGAGCGTTCTAAACGCAGGCTTATGGCCACGGCAAACAGCCTCAAGAAAAAGCAGCAGCAGCTTAGAGCTGATCAAGATCTGCTAGCCGACAGATGGACCGAAGTCCTTGCGGCCGAAGAGCATGAACTCGAACGCCCCTCCAAAAGTTACCCCAAACGCAAGCTGCTCCCCCGATTAGAGGAGGAGGCATATAAACCTGCATCACCAGCGCACAATACGGCTGACCGACCACCTCGTGGCCGCGACAGAGAGGCCTCTAGGCCCTCCACTAGAACCGTACCCCGGCATCGCTCGAAAAGCACAAAGCCATAGGGGAATGCTCCGGACTTGCGAGATACATTGGAGGATAAGGCAAGACAATCAAGATCGATCTACGGACCGCGTGGGCGCCCCATGATACGCGACGACATCCGTCGCGCCGGACACAGCAAGTCCGGCCGGGCCGAACATAGTAGACAAAGCTCATTTGAGCTACGTCGTGATATAGCCCAATACAGAGGCGCCGCACACCCACTATGCTTCATAGATGAAGTAATGGATCATCAAATCCCCGAAGGGTTTAAACCCGTGAATATTGAATCCTATGATGGCACAACAGACCCCGCGGTTTGGATCGAAGACTATCTCCTTCATATCCACATGGCCCGCGGTGATGATCTTCACGCCATCAAATACCTCCCACACAAGCTTAAAGGACCAGCTCGGCATTGGCTTAACAGCTTGCCAGCAGAATCAATTGGGTGTTGGGAGGACCTGGAAGCCGCATTCCTCGATAACTTCCAGGGCACGTATGTGCGACCACCAGACGCTGACGACCTAAGCCATATAATTCAGCAGCCAGACGAATCGGCCAGACAATTCTGGACACGGTTCTTAAATAAAAAAATCAAATCGTCGACTGTTCGGATGCGGAGGCCCTCGCGGCCTTCAAACATAACATCCGCGACGAGTGGCTTGCCCGGCACCTGGGACAGGAAAAGCCGAAATCCATGGCAGCCCTCACATCACTCATGACCCGCTTCTGCGTGGGAGAGGACAGCTGGCTAGCCCGCAGCAACAACCTTAGCAAAAATTCTGGCAGTCCGGATACCAAAGATCACAATGGCAGGTCGCGTCGCAACAAGCACAAACGCCGCATTAACGGCGACAATACTGAGGATACGGTAGTCAATGCCGGATTCAGAGGCTCCAAACCCGGTCAGCGGAAAAAGCCATTCAAAAGAACTACTCCGGGTCCATCCAATTTGGACAGAATACTCGACCGCTCATGCCAGATACACGGCACCCCCGAAAAGCCAGCTAATCATACTAACATGGACTGTTGGGTATTCAACCAGGCAGGCAAGCTAATTGCCGAAAACAATGACAAGGGGCTGCATAGCGATGACGAGGAAGAGACCCGACCGCCGAACAATAGAGGACAGAAGGGTTTCCCCCCACAAGTGCAGACGGTGAACATGATATATGCAACCCACATACCCAAGAGGGAGCGGAAGCGTGCACTCAGGGACGTATACGCGATGGAGCCAATCGCCTCGAAGTTCAACCCATGGTCCTCCTGCCCGATCACTTTTGATCGAAGGGACCACCCCACCAGCATCCGCCACGGCGGATTCGCCGCATTGGTTTTAGACCCAATCGTCGATGGATTTCACCTCACCAGAGTCCTGATGCACGGCGGCAGCAGCCTGAACCTGCTTTATCAGGATACAGTGCGCAAGATGGGCATAGACCCCTCAAGGATTAAACCCACAAAGACGACCTTCAAAGGCGTCATACCAGGTGTAGAGGCCAATTGTACAGGCTCAGTTACAATGGAAGTGGTCTTCGGATCCCCGGATAACTTCCGAAGCGAGGAGTTAATCTTCGACATAGTTCTGTTCCGCAGCAGCTATCATGCTCTGCTTAGACGGACCGCGTTTGCAAAGTTCAACGCGGTGCCGCACTACGCATACCTCAAGCTCAAGATGCCAGGCCCTCGAGGAGTCATCACGGTCAACGGAAACACTGAACGCTCTCTCCGAACGGAGGAACATACAGCGGCTCTTGCGGCAAAAGTACAGTGCAGCCTCTTAAGGCAATTCTCGAGTCCGGCCGTTAAGCGACCGAACACGGCTAAACGCGCCTGGAGTAACCTACAACAAGACCACATGGCACGTTCCGAGCACGCGTAGCAATGCGGCCCCAACCCCAGCCCTTGCAAAATTGCAAGACTGGTCCTTCGCGTACATCATTACACTCTAGAGATACCATGGGCATAGGGGGAGGGGCATGACCACAACAGGCCCAGAATGCGGCTTAACCACACCAGGGGCTCCCAAGTGTGTCATTCTTTTTTTCTTCCTTTTTCTTTTTTTTCTTATCCACAGGACTCCGTTCACCAGAGGCCCTGTCCGGCAGTAGACCTGCCGAACTCACGATGCAATAGCCAGGGAAGGAGAAAGGCTACGACGAGTATCCAGGTGGTAGTCCTATCCCTTGCTTACCGCACTATTTGTATCGTTCTGCATTCATGGAAGTATTTCTTGAATAAACAATGCATTGCTTTTTTGCTTATAATTGCATTCCTTTCTTATAAATATGTTTGTTTATGACATGTTGCATCCGTACACTTTGGTACGGCTAAATACACCAGGGGCTTAAGTTCCCCATATTATGGTGTGATAATTCCGAACACTTTCACAAGTGCGGCACCCCGAACTTATAGCATTATATGCATCGGCTCCGAAGTCTTGGGTCAATAGTTGGGTTTGCCCGGCTCCCATGTTTTGGTACCTTACGTTCCATTGTATCGGCCAAGGTAGCGCTGGGAGAACCACTACAATTGCGCCCCAGTTGAGCTGGGTGAGCGCCTCAGTGGAGAAAGCTAAAACTGACCGTCATGATGAGGCGAGAGCCGGTCGCTGTTCAAGAGGTTTTTTCGAGTCCCTAAAGACTTATGCCGCTTAGAGCGAGGAACTGGCTTCATCCGGCCCAGGCGTGGAGAGTGCCCCAAACTCGGTCTTCCGAACACTAGGGGATTCGCCGAAATTTAAAATTATAGAATTCTATGGCTAAGTGAGAGTGTTCAAGCACTATAAGTCCGATTGCCTTGTTCGTTGTGTTGAGCGCCTCCCTAGATGGACCCAAAAATGGGAACAAGAGCGCTCAAGTTTATCCCGAACACCCCAGCACTCGTGGCATGGGGGCTGAAGCCGACGACTTGCCATCTCTCAGATTTGATAAACGGTCGCACAGAAGGTAATATTTTAAATTAACAAGCGTTGCTTAGCGCATATGAACAAAGTTTTCAGCGCACAGGATAACAAAATGCGAGTCTACTCAAATATTACATCTTTGGAGCACTCACCCGCAATAATGCGGGCACCCTTCAGGACACGCTTATAATACATCTCGGGCGTGCGATACTCCTTGCCCGACGGTGGCGTGTCCGTCACAAGCTTCTCAGCGTCCATCTTGCCCCAGTGCACCTTAGCACGGGCAAGGGCCCGACGGGTACCTTCAATGCAGGCAGAGTGCTTGATGACTTCAACCCATGGACAAGCATCCACCAGCCGCCGCACCAGGCCGAAGTAGCTCCCACGCATGGCCTCCTTGGGCCACAGCCGAACTATGAGGCCCTTCATGGCATGTTTGGCCACCTTGTGGAGCTCGACCAGCTGCTTCAGCTGGCCGCTAAGGGGCACCGAATGTCCGGCCTCAGCATACTGAGACCAGAAGACCTTCTCCATCGAGCCCCCCTCCTCGGCCCTGTAGAAAGCGGCAGCATCGGACACGCTGCGGGGCAGATCTGCGAACGCTCCTGGAGAGCTCCGAATTCGGGTAAGTAATAGGTAATTCACATTCACATGCTTGCTTTGCATGAAAAATGCCTTACCCGCCGCTATTTTCTTCAACGCCTCGATTTCCTGGAGGGCCTTGTGGGCTTTGGCCTTAGCGGCTTTCGCACTCTCAAGAGCCGATGCAAGCTCGGACTCTCGAGTCTTCGAGTCGCGCTCCAAACTCTCATGTTTTTCCATGAGAGCCTAGAGCTCTTGCTGTACCTCCGCCACCCGTGCCTCCCGCTTCTCTCGCCCAGCACGCTCCGCGGCCGCATTATGTTCGGCCGCGGACACCGCCTCCTTCAGGGTCGCCACCTCGTTCGTGGCCCCTGAAGTACCCACGTTATCCTTGTCATTCCTCTTGCAACCAAATCCTTTTCTGTAAGGTACAACTTTAACAAGGTGTTACTCACCTTCCTTGTCCTCGAGCTGCTTCTTGGCACGGCCGAGCTCGCTCTCGGACCGCTCGAGGCTTTGCTTCAAAGCATTGACCTCCACAGTCAGTGCGGCAGAGGTTAGCAGCGCAGCCTGCAATCCCATATTGACATATTTTTTAAGACTCCTGCGTATATCTTTTTAGATCCTCAATCCGGCTTTTCTTTCCGAACACCGAACCGAGCTTCAAGGGCTACTGTCTATGCGTTACTATTTTACATATATTAAAATTCTTACCTCAAAGCCTGTTAGAAGGCTGCTGCAGGCCTCAGTCAGCCCGCTTTTGGCAAGCTGAACCTTCTGAATCACCACACTCATGACAGTGCGGTGTTCCTCTTTGATGGAAGCGCCGTTGAGCGCCTCCAGCAAGTTATCCAGCTCCTCCGGTTGGACGGAGGCCGCTGGCGTCACAGTCTTGCCCTTCTTACGAAGGGGCCGCCCGCCGGACTCCGGAACCACTGCAGGTTCCGGTGCGGAGCGCAGTACGAAGTCCGGGAGGTTGCCCTGTGGCACCTCCGAGGCCTCCTCCTCCGGGAGGGTCCCTCTCTGGGATCCCACCTCGGCGTCGTCGGCGCCACGGGGGGTGGAGGCGGTCGTAAGTGAAGTACTATCCACATCCGACGTACCCAAGGACCCGCTCGACGAAGCAGGAAGATCGTCCTTGGGCGGACTGCAGGGTTGTATGCGGCATTAGAAAGACACCGTGTGGCGAAAAGAAAAATCATGAAGTTATTCGGGAGTCCGGATACTTACGATCTCGCCAGGGGCTTGGCCCTTGAGGGCCACTCCTCGTCGCCGTCGCTGACGTTGGCGGAACAGTCCGGGGGAAGGGTCCTTCCCTTCTTGGACCCTCCGGCCTCCCTCGATGGGGAGGCCTTCCTCTTCTTCTCTCCCCCCGCTGGGGGAGAGGCCTCTTTCTTCTTCTCCTCGTCCTCGTGGGAGGAGTCCGCCTCGGAGTCATCGGATGATGAATCCGATACCACCTGACGCCGGGAACTCCTTCGGGTTCCCGTGGCCTTTTTCTTGGCCTTCTTCTCCGGCACTACGTAAATTGCCGGGACCAGCAGCCCTGTTAGACGGGCATCCGCTGGGTCTTCTAGAAGGGGAGCCGGACAGTTAACCAGTCTGGACGTTGCTTGCCAGGCCTGTTAAAGGTGTTGGGAGTTTAGATCCCGCATAAAGTCAAAACATGAAAAGCAAGTGTCCCATAAAGGATAACATGGCTTACCTCGCCAGCCGGACGCTGCGACCTGAATCTGCGATCTTCGGTAGCGGATGCGGGAGCTTCGGCACCCTTGAACAACACCCTCCAGGCATCTTCGTACGTAGAGTCGAAGAGCCCGCTCATGGTCCGGTGTTGTTCCGGATCAAACTCCCACAAATTGAAGTCCCGTTATTGGCAGGGGAGAATCCGGCGGACGAGCATGACCTGGATCACGTTGACAAGCTTGAGCTTCTTGTTCACCAGGGTTTGGAGACAGGACTTGAGTCCGGTCAGCTCTTCTGAACTACCCCATAGCAGGCCCTTCTCTTTCCAGGAGGTGAGCCGCATGGGGATGCCAGATCTGAATTCGGGGGCCTCTGCCCATTTAGGGTCACGCGGCTCGGTGATGTAGAACCACCCCGATTGCCACCCTTTGATGGTTTCCACGAAGGCGCCCTCGAGCCAAGTAACATTGGGCATTTTTCCCACCATGGCGCCTCCGCACTCCGCTTGGCTGCCCTTCACAACCTTCGGCCACAAGCCGAAGTGGGGCTGGATGCAGAGGAAGGCCTCGCACACGATGATGAATGCCGAGATATTGAGGATGAAATTCGGGGCCAAATCGTGGAAATCCAGGCCGTAGTAGAACATGAGCCCCCGGACAAAGGGGTGGAGTGGTAAGCCCAGTCCGCGGAGGAAATGGGGAAGGAATACCACCCTCTCATGGGGCCCGAGGGTGGGGATGAGCTGCCCCTCGTCGGGGAGCCGGTGTGCGATGTTGCTGGACAGATATCCGGCACTGCGCAGCTTCTTGATGTGCCCCTCAGTAACGGAGGAGGCCATCCACTTGCCTCCCGCTCCGGCCATGGCTGGAGAAGGTCGAGGTGAGATGTGCGGACTTGGGCGCTGGAGCTCGAGTGCGCGGAGATGGATAACCAAAGGAGGAAGAAGGCGTAGGTAAAAATGTGGATCCTTAACCCCTTATATATGGGCGGACGAACTATGCGTCCCCACCGGCCTGGTAAAACTCGCTTATCTCCCAAGCGCTGCAATCAATGGCGCAGTTGGGTTACCCACGTCCGTATTTATGGGAATCCCGGAATAAGGGGAACACGATCTCTGCTTCGACAAGACATGCCAAGGAAATCACTTCGCTAAACGCTCTGAGGTGGTATAATAAAAACGATTCGAGTAAAGGCTTGGTTGTGGTGTGATGTCGCGCCACAAAATAAATCAGCAGATTGAACTCGTGTAAATATTATTCTCTCTACGGTGGTATGTGGAATTTATTTTGCAGAGCCGAACACTATCCCGGTGTTCACAATCTTCTATAAATTATTCGGAGGAGGAACCCGCCTTGCAATGCCGAAGACAATATGCGCGCCGGACTAGTCATCATTGAAGCCTGGTTCAGGGGCTACTGAGGGAGTCCTGGACTAGGGGGTGTTCGGATAGCCGAACTATCATCATCGGCCGGACTCCAAGACTATGAAGATACAAGATTGAAGACTTCGTCCCGTGTCCGGATGGGACTTTCCTTGGCGTGGAAGGCAAGCTTGGCGATATGGATATGTAGATCTCCTACCATTGTAACCGACTCTGTGTAACCCTAGCCCTCTCCGGTGTCTATATAAACCAGAGGGTTTTAGTCCATAGGACACAACAACAATCATACCATAGGCTAGCTTCTAGGGTTTAGCCTCCTTGATCTCGTGGTAGATCCACTCTTGTACTACCCATATCATCAATATCAATCAAGCAGGAGTAGGGTTTTACCTCCATCAAGAGGGCCTGAACCTGGGTAAAAACATCGTGTCCCTTGTCTCCTGTTACCATCCGCCTAGACGCATAGTTCGGGACCACCTACCCAAGATCCGCCAGTTTTGACACTGACAACCACCATATACCTACCTATTATGGCATTTCCATAGCCATTCCGAGATATATTGCCATGCAACTTCCATCGTTCCGTTTATTATGACACATACCATCATTGTCATATTGCTTTGCATGATCATGTAGTTGGCATAGTATTTGTGGCTTGGCCATCGTTCATATTTTTTATACATGTCAGTCTTGTTCATTGCACATCCCGGTACACTGCCGGAGGCATTCATATAGAGTCATATTTTGTTCTAGTATGGAGTTGTAATTCTTGAGTTGTAAGTAAATAAAAGTGCGATGATGATAATTATGAGAGCATTGTCCCATGTGAGGAAAGGATGATGGAGGCTATGATTCTCCCACAAGTTGAGATGAGGCTCTGGACTTAAAATAAAAAAGAGGCCAAAGAGCCCAATAAAAAATAAAAAAGAGGCCAAAGAGCCCAAAATAAAAAAAAGAGAAAAAAAGACAACAAAAAATGAGAGAAAAGAGAGAAGGGACAATGTTACTATCCTTTTTCCACACTTGTGCTTCAAAGTAGCACCATGTTCTTCATGATAGAGAGTCTCCTTATTTGTCACTTTCATATACTAGTGGAAATTTCTCAATATATAACTTGGTTTGTATATTCCAATGATGGGCTTCCTCAAATTGCCCTAGGTCTTCGTGAGCAAGCAAGTTGGATGCACACCCACTTAGTTTTCAATTTGAGCTTTCATACACTTATAACTCTAGTGCACCTGTTGCATGCCAATCCCTATTCACTTGCATCGGTATCAATTGATGGGCATGTTCATAGCCCATTAATTTACCTAGTTGATGTGAGACTTTATCCTTTTTGTCTTCTCCTCACAACCTCCACCATATTAAACTTCACCTATAGTGCTATATCCAAGACTCACACTCATGTATTGCGTGAAAGTTGAAAAGGCTTGAGAACATTAAAAGTATGAAACAATTGCTTGGCTTGTCATCGGGGTTGTGCATGATGAAATATTTTGTAGATAGAGCATAGCCAGACCATATGATTTTGTAGGGATAACTTTCTTTGGCCATGATATTTTGAGAAGACATGATTGCTTTATTAGTATGCTTGAAGTATTATTGTTTTTATGTCAATATTAAACTTTTGTTTTGAATCTTATGTATCTGAAATTCATGCCACAATAAAGAAGATTACATTAATAAATATGTTAGGTAGCATTCACACTTCATAAGTTCTTTCTTTTATCATTTACCTACTCGAGGACGGCCATGAATTAAGCTTGGGGATCCTGACACGTCTCCAATGTATCTATAATTTATGAAGTATTCATGCCATGTTTGCAACAATTTTATATGGTTTTGGTATGATTTTATTAGAACTAACCCGAACTAATGTTGTATTCATCAGAACTACGATGGTGTCGTTTTTTGTGCAGAAATAGAAGTTCTCGGAATGGGCTGAAAATTTACGGTGATTTTTTATGGACCAAAAGAGACCCCCGAAGCACCAGAGCTGGACCAGAAGAGTCCCGAGGAGTCCACAAGCCTGCCAGGCGCACCACAGGGGGGCGTGCCCTGAGGGCTTGTGGGCCCCTCAGGCAGCCCCCTGACTTGTTTCCGACTACAAAAATTCTTATGAATATAGAAACCTTTGAAAAGAACCCTAGATCGGAAGTTCCGCTTCCGCAAGCCTATGTAGCCATGAAAAACCAACTGGGAGCCTGTTCTGGCACCCTACCAGAGGGGGAAACCATCACCGGAGGCCATCTTTATCATCCTGGCGATCTCCATGATGACGAGGGGGTAGTTCACCCTTGGGGCTGAGGGTATGTACCAGTAGCTATGTGTTCGATCTTTCTCTCTCTCTCTCTCTCTCTCGTGTTCTTGATTTGGCACAATCTTGATGTACTGCAAGCTTTGTTATTATAGTGGTGTTTCTCCCCCTCTACCTTCTTGTGATGAATTGAGTCTTACTCTTTGAGGTTTCATTATGTTGTATTGAGTATTGGATTTGAGAACACTTAATGTATGTCTTGCGATGGGATATCTTTGGTGACGATGGGATGTTCTATTAATTTAATTGATGTATGTTTTGGCAATGAACTTGCGGATTTCCGAGGTGACATTGGGGTAATCTATCCATAGAGCTTGATGCACGTTTTCGTCCTACGTTCTCTGATAGAAACTTTGGAGTGATTCTTTATTGCACGTTGAGGTATTGTTATATGATCACATTATGTTATCATTGTTGAGAGAATTTGCACTAGTAAAAGTACAAACCCTAGGCCTTTTTTTCAAGCATTGCAATACCGTTTTTGGTCACTTTTGTTACTAGTTACCTTGCTGTTTTTATATTTTCTAATTACAAAAACCTATATCTACTATCCATATTACACTTGTATCACCATCTCTTCGCCAAACTAGTGAACCTATACAATTTACCATTGTATTGGGTGTGTTGGGGACATAAGAGACTCTTTGTTTGTTTGAGATAGACCATCTTCATCCTACGCCTCCCACGGATTGATAACCCTTAGGTCATCCTCTTGAGGGAAAATTGCTACTTTCCTACAAAACTCTGCTCTTGGAGGCCCAACACGAGTCTGCAAGAAGAAAGGTTGCATAGTAGACATCAGTCTGCAACTCACTGCCGCATCTTCCCATCTCCGACTTGTTGCTGTCCGGGGCCTCGTTGTTGTCCACTGCCTTGGTGCGCTCGGCGCGGCATGCTCAACATGGTCAACAAATGAGAGTCATCGGAAGAGGATTGTACATGGAGAAGCTGACGGTAGGGACACACCAGGTCCATGAACACACGCATGAAACCGCCTCCTTATTATGCGAAAATAGAACTATTCCTCCCCCTGAAAGCTGGGACCCACCACATATATCTTCGCAAGGAAGGAAGTACCTCCTTATTCCTACTCCTGACACCTGGGACCCACCAACAATATCTGTTCACGCGGAAGTGCCTGTAACGCCCTCGATGCGGCTATAGCTCCCACATGTCGAGGCACGACTTAGAGGCATAACCGCATTGAAAGCAATGTCGCAAGTCAGGCAATCATTACAACATCCCATGTAATATATAATAAAAGGGGGAGATAACATAGTTGGCTTACACTCGCCACGTCACATCAGAGTACATAAATAACATCCATCATACAAATCACTCATGGCCCGACTACGGTGCCAAAATAGAAAAGACCCCAACATGCGACAAGGTCCTGAATCGATAACCCCAACTAGGCACCACTACTGATCATCCGGAAAAGATACGTAGTATCGCTGAGAGTCCTCGTCGAACTCCCACTTGAGCTCGTAATCGTCAACTGGAGCAGAAACACCTGGACCTGCATCTGGAGTTGTAGTATCTGTGAGCCACAGGGACTCAGCAATCTCACACCCACGCGATCAAAACTATTTAAGCTCATGGGAATGGATAAGGAAAATATATGTGGAGCTGCAGCAAGCATCTAGCATATGTGGTGGCTAACTTATACGCAAAAGAGAGCAAGAAGAGAAGGCGAAGCACGAGCGAGAAGCTAAAGGAACATCCTGCGCAAGCATAACTCCAACACCGTGTCCACTTCCCGGACTACGCCGAGAAGGGGCCATCACGGTAACACACACGGTTGATTCATTTTAATTAAGTTAAGTTAAAGTTATCTACAACCGGACATTAACAAATTCCCATCTGCCCATAACCGCGGGCACGGCTTTCGAAAGATCAATCCCTGCAGGGGGGTCCCAACTTAGCCCATAACAAGCTCTCACGGTCAACGAAGGAATAGACCTCCACCCAAGACACACCGATCAGACTCGGTATCTTGGTACAACAAGATGATTCGACAGGTTAAAACAAGTCCAGCAACACCGCCCGAATGTGCCGACAAATCCCGATAGGAGCTGCACATATCTCTTTCTCAGGGCACGCTCGGATAGGTCAAGCTACGAGTAAAACGAAACCTCAAGTTTCCCCGAGGTGGCCCCGCAGGCTGCCTGGTTCGGACCAACACTCAGAGGAGCACTGGCCCGGGGGGGGGGGG